>NC_051056.1:10775075-11077075 GCF_904848185.1 Acanthopagrus latus
GTTACAGCAACAACGTACTTGCAGCTTACTGTACAGAGGAAACAACAGTGTAGAAGTTCCAACCTGATCACAGATACAAAACTCTTGCCTTAATGTTAATTGGCCTTTTCTGGAGGTTTAGATTGCATCCCACGGTCTTCATCAGCACATGGAGTTCACTCAGTTGTCATCACCTGAACTAACTGTGTATGTTGCTAGAACCAGTTTATGGTCTGGTGTTCTGGTGTTAAGCTGCTTGTTCTGGGGTTAAATCTCTTTTCCGAGAAACCAATGCCAAGATCACTAAATCACCCCATCTGATCACTCATGGCATATTAGTGTGGCTATAATATGTAATGCATTCCTTTGCCTCAACACAGACTCCTGTTGACTGATGAAGTATCACAAAGTCAAAATAGGATGTGGCAACATGTACAACACATATCTTTATCATGATATAGCATAAGTGTTGGTTTTAAAAGGATGTGTTACAGTAAAGTGATGTCATTTTCTCAAACTACCAGACTGTTCTACTTGTTCTAATACTTGTCTTTACCCACTTAGTCATTATATCCATATTGCTGGTGATTATTCATCAAAACATCTGAATTGTTAAAATTTTGCTTCCAATAGTCATCGCTGTGATATTGGCCAAATGTTGATATTGAAGTTTTTTTTTCAAAAATATGTTGCGATTTTCACTGTTGTTGTCTAGTCTAAGACTTTATTAAATTAAATAGACTAAAATGTTGTGGTTTTACTTCTGCCAATAGGCCCAACCCTGATAGAAAGTACTTTTTAATCCACCCATGTGCTACCCACAGTTTGCAACACCTAATTAGGCTTTTTAAAATGTCTTCCTCCACACAGTTTATTGCATATTCAGTACTCAGTGGTAAATGATTTCTAAGAGAGTCTCAAAATTGTATTAATCAGCTGCTACTGTGGTCACAAAGGGCAATTAGAGGGTGGTGGCATATTTAATAAACCTACATTTTCCAAGGTTTCCCTGATTTATTTAGTTTAATGATGTCATTGTGAGGCAACTTAAATGACACCACATGAATGTTTAAAGAGAACTGGATAGGGGCCAGATTTTCTAGGAAGTGATTTTTTCCTTCTTGCAACAAAACAATCTTGTGGATCAGAATCAATTCTCCTCCAGCCATCACCACCCATCAGTAGTTCAGGGTCCAGAAAAGTTACTTTTTGTGACTGTCATGTATCAGCCCCCTGCAAGTATGCATTCATTTGTCAGCAGCCATACAACCAACCAATACTGGGGAAGAAAATGTATGTGTGCTATGCTGGTATGGTGTTGTTGAACAACATGTGGTGTGTTTACTTCATGCATCTTCCCACTTGTTTTTTTTCATTACACAATCAAATGTAGACCCTGAATACACAGACTAGCAGATATTGGGCCTGCTGGCATCCATTTTTAGAAGAGATAGTAGAGTGAAGACCTGCCAGTTAGACACTAGAAGACTTCTAGTCCCTTGCCCAAGGGCAGCCTCTCTAACTACCCATCCTTGTTCTGTAACATGGGCTGCATCCAAATCTCTACCTTGTAGACTTACAGACTGAACCCTCGCAAACTTCACTTATACGTACTGTGACTGTTCACTGCCATCACATCAAGTCTGCAGTGCGTGAGACCACAAGGCAAGTATATGCCATTGATATATGCCCTAAAAACTATAAAAAAAATAATAATAATTGGACTGGACCAATTATCAGTTTGGACAGCCCTCAAGACTTGCAAATCACACTGATTGATATTGACCGATTGATCTTGTTCTGGTCTGTTCTGGTCTTGTTTTACAGTTTCAGGTTACAGGTGGTTGTGAAGTCAACTTTAGTTTGTGACAGCATTCCAGCAGTCGCTAGAGCTAATGTTAGCTTGTCTGTCCTGACTAGTCATGATGCACTCCAGCTCGAGGTAACATTACCGAATGAACTCCTCTGCACATTTTTACTACAAAGACTCAGTCGCTTTTCTGGAGGAAATTTTCCCACACTGAGCTTCTTATAGCATGCTTCACTGTCTCTGTTTGAGGCCATAGGCCACAGTGGAGCATGTTTTAATGTGCTGTTACACAGTAATTATTGTTGCTGCTCTTAATACAAATTCTACAAATGCTTCTTATAAATTACAGTTACTGCCGTAGTAAAGAACTTTCTCACACCGTAAGTGAAGCCTTGCACACGGCTCTCAAAATCCTGTCTGTCTAGCTTACATAGAGCATAGCTTGTATTGTGAAGGTTTAACTTGTTAATGCATTAATCTTTGGACCAGCATGTTAAATGGATTATATGTACTGTTGGCAAATTAACTGTTGTAATCCTGAGATATATATTTTTTTTATGTGTGACACGCTCAAATACGGAGTAACAGGAGCACACAAGTAGCCACCTGACTCAGTATAATCAGTTATGCAGCTAACTAAATAAGCTAACTTTAGCTAGCATTCATACTGGTCATATCTGATCAATTGAGATATTGATTGATAATAAAAACCTTCAATAGGCTCCAGTGCAAATTTAATGATTTTAGTAGGTATGATGAACCATTTTTATTAACCCAAATCTACACACACTCACCCTAATTAGTGAACAAAACTCCTGTGGTCCCAGCAGATAAACTTTCCTGTAGCTGCTTCACATATTTAATCTGCATCATCCTCGGTGCTTGTCAAACGATGTATTTTTCCCCACTGACTCGACTAAAACCGTTTGTCAGCTTACCAGACCAAACTATAAACTACAGTTCAATCAGGGGAATAAACTTCTATTCCTGTCTCTTCCTGCATGCCAGTGTTAAACTTCTTGTGTACTGAAGCATTTAGAATCAAGAGCTGTTATAATTATTCAACGGGCTGAACATCTTCAAGCCAACGTAACATCCACCAAGGATCTCTGTGAGGTTAAGACATAGCCTTAAGGTCCGTCGCATTGAATATACAGCATGTGTGTTCATTTTTCTTCTTTTTTTTGCCAAGATTTTAATCTTAATTAGTGAGATATTATCAGACGCTACTTCAATGCTTTTGTTGCCCGACACACATTTGAGCAGCTGTGTGTTTGGTTTCCCCTTAAGATGGCACGCGGCAGTGTATGAACCATCCCAGCCTTAAAAATAGACCAGTATTCAGCACCACAAATATAGTGGAATTTATTGCGGTTTATATTACTTAGAAAATGCCAAATTAAACTGCAAGCTGAACATTTTTGATCAGACTTTTTTTTTTTCCATGTATCTTCACCAGATGACCAGTTTATACAGTAAGAAACTGTTTTTGATATTTTGTGATAACATATTGCAAAGATCAGCTAATCTGTGAATATATCTCTGGATGAAATATTGGTAAAATGTGCTCTTTTAATGAATACTTTCAAGGTCAGATCATTATAATCTCAATCACCCAGCCACTCTGAGGGACACTGAAAACTATTTTTACTCCATACATCCACAAAATAATGTACGTTCCCTGTG
Organism: Acanthopagrus latus; assembly: GCF_904848185.1. Classification (NCBI taxonomy): domain Eukaryota; kingdom Metazoa; phylum Chordata; class Actinopteri; order Spariformes; family Sparidae; genus Acanthopagrus; species Acanthopagrus latus. The sequence continues at coordinate 10,778,551 of NC_051056.1, forward strand.
CGGCTCCAGCCAGCAGTCAACATTACAGCACCCGCTGAAGGATGCCACCTCCCTGGATCACTGTTGCAGTCAGGTTGATAAACAGGAGTGAAGATATATCCCCTCGCAACTCCCCAAAAATGTCTTTTGGTTTGTTTTAACAGGGAGGCCCCAAGTGACTGAAATTACATTTTATGTGTTTAAGCTATTATAATTACAATCTTCATAGCAATCTCAATGTTCCTCACAAACAACCAATTTAAGCAGTTAAGCAAATAATAATAATAATAAAACCAATCACGCTGCTGAGGTTTTTCACTGATTCTGATCAGAATATCAAGCATGTCAAAAGCATCATCTAAAGAGGACAATCCTTTGAAATTCATGTCTTGTTTCTCCACAAATTACAAAAAAGAAAAAAAAGCAGTTTGTGAGTATAATTGCTTTGGCTCACAATTATTGTAATAATAGGCTTAAATGAGCGAGGCTCCCAGGGTGACATGATGAGACCATTTTTTCCAAACTGGGTCAAGGTAAGGAAATATAAAACAATCCAGAAAAATGCCAGTATATCTGTAGGCACCCCATGTTATGCATTTACGTTTAAAGTTGTCTGTATTTGTGATTTTGTAAATGTATATTCCTGCTGCTCTTGTTGGCCTGTATCCAGTATTCACTCTCCTTCTGGCGCTGTTTTTGTGCTCCACCAACTCTTGAGGGAAATATTTGTTCAGGAACTGCAGAGATGACTCATAATTCTCTGTGGGATTGTCACCATCGTTCACATTATACTTAGTAATTTGAGCAAGTGTTAACATAAATGCTTTAGTATGTTGTGTTGATCTGGCCAGGATCTGAAACAGGAGATCAAAATGTGAGCTTCCTGGCTGAATAAAGGACAAATAAAACATTAAAGGTAAAGTAAATGTTGGTGGCTGTAATTTAGCAATAGCAAAATAATGGCTGTGTGGCAAACTATAGAAGATATAGATAGGCATTAATATGCTGCCAAGTAAAAACCTTCCCATGTGCATACAGAAAGGACCACTGTCTGAGATTTCCTGAATAGCTACTAATTAGCCTGACATGTTAACATTAACAAAAAAGCTTTGCGTCCACATAAATGCACCTGTACCATCTGTGCTGGCTTCCCCTGAAATTACAACAAGCAGCGATATGTTGAAGTGTTGGGTGTTTTTTCGTTGCAGTGTTTTTCAAAGTATCCCTACACTTATCCCTCCCTGAGGTATTCGAGTGTTGTTCCTGTGTGCTAATTGGCTTAATTACAGACAGTCTGATGTGGAGAGAGGAGACCCATCCAAGTCCCCAAGCTGCTCGTTCTGTCTGGCCTGCTTACTTTGTCCATATTATTAGGAGCTATATTACACACACGTGTCCGGGTTTTCTCTTTCATTTATACATACATATATTCACACTCCAGGGTAGGTACGCCTTTGCATTGCAAGATCATTATTATATTATGTAGATTATTTTTCTGTAGTGCTTAATTATAATGCTTAATACAAGGTTTAGTAAGCATTATAATGGTTGTTAGCAGTGACATATTAACTATGATTTTACCTTTTATTAAATAAATTGTGCGGCTATCATAAAGTGTTATCACATACTGGTTGGACACACTGCATCCTTCACTCAAATAAACACAGTCTGTCAGCTGAAGGCAGACAGTACTTTTACACTGTATGGGAGCACTGGAGCAGTAGATTGGCTGTCAGCTTGCTGTCGGGTGGTTTCTTCCTTCTGGTACAGAGTAATGGATTCACTTTTGCAGACTGAGGTATCTCAACATATATTGGATGGATTGTCATAAAATCGTGCATGAGTTAGATGTTCTCTAGAGAAGACATTGTACTGCCTTTTCCTCCAGCTCCACCAGCGGGTCAAATCACGTGGAATGGTACTAAACAGTTAAATCACTTTATCACTAAATCACTAAATCACTGGTGGTTCTGTGACTTCTCCTCAGGTGCCACCATGAGGTTGACATTTGTGGCTTTTAGTGACACTAGTGCAGTGCCCGTAGGAAATATGTATTCCTATAGAAAAGTGGGAGGTTAAGTAGCTATTTCATCGATGGCCAAATGAGGCTTTGTTTGAAGGTGGGACGTCAGGGATATTTAGGTTTGTTGTGAAATCCGATATTCCAGGGTATAATTGGCCGTTTTTGACTATTTTTGATTTTGCCATTATATTTCACCTTAAAAACTATTTACTTGGTGTCATTATTTTCAGCACAACCTCACATATGTGACTGTACACTTATTTTTTTTTTAAAATATATTTAAATATATTTAACAAACCATTTTTTATTACTTATAATGCAAATATAAATTGTTTGCTAAATATGTGCATACATTTAAAAAATTTGCAAAGTTATAACTATTTGCATTTAAATGCAGCCAATGCTCAGGTCTGCCTGAGCTCCTTCCAGCTGAATGAAGAGCTGCACTGCCTGCTCCACATTCAGCAGTCTCCTCATTGTTTTGACTCATTTAAAAAAAAAAAAAAAAAAGAAACGACTCCACTACACACTAAACACACTACACCAAACACTACATAATACAATAACTATGCACTCCAAACATGCTAAACGTCACAAATCTCTCAAATGTCAACAATATCGCTAGCTGTCTCTACATCGACCGTCGTTGCCTGTCATTCATGCGCCTACGTCCCTTCCACAACTTCCTGTTCCTCAACAACCAAATTTGCTGCTTGGACATTTTCGTGACCAAAGCCTGTTTGTGCTGTTTCTTCCTGCACCAGACACAAAACAAACATGTTGGCAATGTTCGCGAAAAAGCATGGCGGACATTATTTACCCTAAGTCCGGTTTGGACCTGCCAGTGCGTCTGTCGACTCGGGAGGTGGCCCGTGTGGGTGGCCTAGCGGCTAGCATCTAGCTACACACGAACATCCACAGATTCCGATTCCACTTTGTTGTCCGCTTGTCTCCGGATCTCCTCAGACCTGAACAGACTCGGTCCGGACTCGTTTAGTCTCATTAATCCACAACAGTCAGTTCAGATGCACAAAACAGAACGGGACCGAACCGCCGGCAAAATCCCAGTCCAGCTCGCGCAGGTATAAATCCGCTTGTTGTCGTGGGTTTGAGCTCTGCACTGATCTGGTGCGCATGTTACTGTGGTGGCTACAGTTAGCAATGCTAGCTGAATTGGTAAAGCATTTATGAAATAAATTATTAACAGTATCATTGCAGTCCAAACAAATGCGACGTGGCACACCCTTGAACCATGCAGCAGCCATGTTGAAACTCTCAGGTCAGTCTGATCCTGATCCGCAGAGATATTTGAGGAATACATACACAGACACACAGACACACAGACACACAGACAGACAGACAGACAGAGATTCCTTGCTTTCATAGCGAGATGTCCAAAATGTTCTCATTCCAACTTGTTAAATACAGCAGCTTGGTCAGTGGCCCTAAGCTTCTGACGCTCGATCTACCCATCTATTATCAGATTTGGACATGACGTCAAGTTAAGGACAATACGTAATACTGATGTATGGTTAGCTTTCTGACAAGCGCCTCACATATTATGACAAAATTATGACCGTAGGACTTTCGACATTGTCAAAATGTCGCAGTTTGGTTAGGTTTAGGCTCAAAACGTACTCTGTTGGGTTCAGGAAAAGACCATACTTTCAGTCACCCAAAATACATGTTAACCAGACTTTTTCCGCTCATTTTACTTCTGCACTAGAGGGCTGCCAAAAGGGTAAGTACAGCATCAAACTCAGTGAAGGGTTTATTCGTGTCCCTCTCAGGATGAATTTGACCATTACTTTGATTTATGACTAAATACTCACAAAACATCCCATCAGCCTCAGCTGTATTTTTTGTTTAATGCACCTTCTCCAGTGTAAGCATGCTAAAACTTAAAGACGGTGACTATGTTATCATCATCAACGCAGCATGTTGCCATGCTGGCTAGCTCCTGATCATTTTTCCTCTGGTTCACTGCCTGATTAACCTTCCTCAGCTCACATTTCTGCCTTTCCTATTTTCTTTTTCTTTTGTGCTCTGTGTCTCAGTTCAGTGCAGATGGCATAGTGTAATGGGAAGCACTAATTGGATATAATTAGTGCTCTAACAACGCTCCGTAAGGTCCAAAATCAATACTGGCACATCAGTAGTGCTGTTATGTAAAGACCTGGTGCCTTTGGTTGGGGTATTTATACTGATACTATACTTATACACTAAACAGAGACAAAAGAGAACAATATATTTTGCTTTACCTTGTTGTGATCAATCTAATGTGAGAAAATCATGAAATAAGACAGTATCTTACTTTATCACAAGACCACAGTTCACATTTTTTTCAAGAAAAAAGTCACATACTTCAACCCGTCAACTAAGATGGTTTACATGCATGAAACAGTTTAAAAAAAAAAAAAAAGGCAGACACAATTTGTTGGCAGATGCCATGGTATCCTGAACCCGGTGCAAAACAATGATTGATCGTAAAGTTGATTGTGTGTCCCTTTGCCTCACTTTCAGCCTCTCATATTAAGAATGTTGACAGTGACAGAACAATCTTATACCGCTGCGGATTTAAATCGCGCTCATTTTAATTAAAATTGGATAATGTGATCTCTTACAATGCAAAGTGTTTTATTTGTTGTCTAGATGTTTTGTGTGCGAATCTTAAATTAAAAAGTAGCAAGCTGTTCTGTGAAGTAATTGGTCTGAAATGTAGTGGATCATTAAGTTGCACAAACTGAAGAAAATTCAAAGAAAGTACAGCTACCTCAAGGTTATACTTAAGATAAGATAATACTGTATTGATCCCTCACAGGGGCGATTCACTTGTTATAGCAGCTCAAGAGTTGCTAGCAGAGGGGAAAACAGTGATTCATTGACAGATAAACATGAAAACAAGACAAAAAGCAAGATGAAATATAAAATAAAGAAAAACAATATCAATACTTCAGACTATGTACACTTGCTGAAGGAGAGAAGAAGTGGAAGATATTAGATGCAAAACAAACAATTAACTGATATGATGAAACAATAAAAGAATCATAATTTACTCTGTTCAGAGGTAAATAAATTTGTTACAATATCAAAATGATATTTGGGTAACGTAGGCATAACTTTCTGAAAATGAAGAAGAATGCATGGTTTTAGACTGTCCACAGTGAGTGCAACACAGGAGTTCAATGTAGAGCAGTGGGCCGCCTGCATTACCCACAATGCAATTTAGCCACTGAGTGGCATCACTGGTGGCAATTTATCAGATTACATGCAGCTTCCTCTGGAGCAATAAAAGGCTTGATACTACATTTCCACATGTACAGTAGTACCCTCCAAGACTTGTAAACACACTTTAATGTGTAAAATTGATGGAGTCGCCCTTTAAAGGATCTTATTATTACACTTTGGAAACTTCCCTTTCCCTCTTTATTAAATAGAGTTGTCTTACATGTTAATAAGGATAGGAACGTAGTTTGATTTATAACATCTTAACATCATGTACTGCTGTTAGAGGCCCTTTTAATCAGGGAATCTCGAGCAACCACCTATTTAGCTCAATTATATCTTCCCCTGCAAGACTGTTTTTTTTTGTTGTTGTTGTTTTTTTTGTTTTGTTTTTAACATTTTTTCTGTCCTAAAAATGTATGGTCCAAACGCATTTAATCTGAGGGTGCAGGCTCGTTATTCAGTGTTTCACAAGATGGTGCAGGAACTCAAAACATTCCTCACAAACAGCATCATTACTTGAGGTCAATAAAATAATCAGCTTGTTTGGATGAGAAGATTGATCATGTCGGCAATGGAGAGCAGCGCAAGTCACAGATATACTTTACAACTATTTAACGGTTTCCTATGTTTAAAGTCATCACAGCAGTAGGTGTTGAATTTAAGTGCTGTTTATGTGTGTGGCGGTAATTGTAAGCATGGGGTAAATGATCTGTTTGTGCCGCATCAGTGTGTGTGTGCATATACGCTTGTACATATAAATACACACTAAATGTGCCTGTTGGTTCATATTGTGTGTGTGTGTGTGTGTGTGTGTGTGTGTGTGTGTGTGTGTGTGTGTGTGTGTGTGTGCCTGCCTGCATTCGTGCATGCGCGACGATGCTAAGAATATGTTTGTATGAATAAACAGCTAAGTTGCACTGATGAGACTTCACACTCGACTGCACAGCGGTGATAAGGTCATTAACTCCCCCTCCCAACCAGTAAACAAGCACCTGTTACCCTCACACCCCTCAGACACAGTCACACAGAGCTCAGATACATCCACGAACCTGCTCCAATACCTCTCTCTGTAAGAAGAAGCCATTTTGTTCTCGCTGTTCTCCACTGACCCAATGAGAACCGGAAGTGTCAAGTGGCCCAGCACTTCAGGTTGAAGCATCTGCTTTAGTTAGAAGCCCCGCAACTACTGCTGTTAATGAGAAAGACCTTTTGAGGTCCTTGCAGACCAAACATTCTACAGTATTTAACGATTAACTAAGCATGTAATGGCCCACTCTGACACCGATGTGAAAAATATTTTCAATATGTTTCCACAGCCCTTTGCAAGTACTGTGTATGTAATAAATCAGCGGACCAGGCTCAGTTGTTCCACCATACAGGTGCTCCTTACTTAAATAGAGGAGCACTGCTAAAAGTAACCCAACACATATTGTCCATATTAACAATGTCACTGATAAATGTTTCTGTGGTTAGAAAAAAAATAAGAAAAAAATAGAAAACTGAAATAACAATGTTCTTTTTAAAGGTTAAAGTCAGGCTTTAAAGTTAGGCTACTTTTCAAACCAGATATTATAAAAGCGACAATCGATAACACTATTTTGACCGAAACACAAGAAATAATACCACAAAAGGCAAAAATACAATTGTAGGTGTTGGGAGAATACTTTATTGCAGAAAAAGCTATCAAGAAGCCTTTATACTCTGCTCATAATGGATATACTTGATATTTATCAAGATTTAATAAAACAACGTCATATTTATATTAATTCACCTCAAAATAATGATTTGGAATTTACTTCAATAACTTCAATAACCTTTGTACAGATTTAGAGACATGAATCACTTGAAGATACTGGAAGAAATTACATAAAAAAAACACCAATGTAGACACTAATGGATGATTGCTATTGCAGAGTTAATATGTGTGACTGCCATAGTCCAATAGAAACATTGCACCTGGTAATTCACCTGACGTACGAGGATGATTTTAAAGAAAACAGAATCACAGGGGGCACATTTGCAAGTGGCACAGGTGATAAACTGAACAGCTAAATGGTCGAAGTCTGGAGCACTGTGAGAAACAATAAATTAGTACGTTGATTAATCAAACAAGGAAACACATATTGAGTCTGTCCTTGAGTTTATTGCTTAGGTGTCGACACATAAATGAGCACGATTACGGAAGCTTCCAAAAAGTCTTGTACCCTTCACGGCCAGACTCCAGCCTCTCTCTCTCCTCAATTGTTTCCTTCCCCCTCAACTGGTTGAACTACATTGAGCTAAATATGGCAGACACTAAATCAATAGAGGCTTGGATGAGGCTGTAGTGGTTCACATTTAGCACAAAGATAACTTCAGATAACTCAAAGGCGGGCGCACACACACACATACACTCAGCTGGCTCGGATAGAGATGGGGGCGGACAGATCACATCAATTAAAAACGATAAGGACGCAGGCATTGTAACGCACACACACCCGCACGCGCACACACAAAAGCCACTGAGAAGTCGCAGCATGTAGGCACCACAAACAGTTAGAGGGCAAGGGGTGACACAGTGAAATGATTGCTTCAGACATTTGGAAATTACCTTTGTAACTTTTATGGCATCCCACAGAGCCCCATAGACGTAGAGCAGTTATAGGATGTGGTTACAGTGGTGTCAGGGCCACGCAGGGAATGTTTTGGAGCCAGTGGCAGCGGCGAGCTTGGGTCAATCTAATTGGCTTTCTAAAATACAAACTTGTCAATGTGCTGCAAGAGTAAACACCATAGCTGTGTCCCAGGTGAAGGGCTGGATTGCTCGAAAAGAACATATTTTTCACTGAATACAGTGTAACAGCCAGTGCAAAGCATGTCGACTTTCCAAAGGCTTCCAAAAAGCCTTCTATGATTTAATAACCTTTCTATTTACTCTATACGGAGAGTATGGACTTGTATGGGAAGATACAGTTATATATATATATATATAACTGTGTATATATATATATATATATATATATATATATATATATATATATATATATATATATAGTGTATAGTGTATTCACACTATATTAAGTGTGAATACTTAATGAGGCTAAATTGGTAAGTTACATGTCAGGCAGTTTATGTTTTGTATTTATCTGTACTTATTGTACTAATTTTGCTTAACGTACTGCTGATGGTTTTTATAATGTTCCAAATATGGGACAATTTAAAATCCAATCCAATAATATCCAATAATATGAAGTGTCAACAGAAACATGTTCTGACTGCAATGTATTAACTTAAATGATGCAATGATCTGTTTAAAAATCTAATTTAAGTTGATTGTTTTATTCCATTTAGTTTCTATGAGTTGATGGGTTAAAAAAAATTCATATGTGAAACTGATAAGTTACAGATTTATATCAAGTTACATTGCAATCCATACACTACCACCTGTCAGAATAGCTGCTCTGGTTACAGTTGTTAAAGTTGTCATTTGATGAAAACATCACATACAAAAGTGATCCACATTCTTCCTGGAATCAGTCCATTAGTCATCCCTTATCCCCTGATGCATCCCTCTTCCTTTGTCCCTCTCATTGCTCAGCAGGGGCCTTGTAAAGTTTTGCAAGAGGCAGAGACCCCAGTTTGATTGGTCTGTTTTTTGTTTTATATCACCCTCCCTCTAACATTTATCTTGGGCTCAGGGCCTTCTGGCCAGTTGACGATTCATTTTATCTCTCGTTTTCTCTTTTGCGCTGAAGCCTTTATGCAGCCAGGGATCTTTCCATCTCTCTCGAACTGCTCCCTCTGTTTGACGTTAGCGACTCTTAGGTATTTTAGAGCACCCATCTCAATTTTTTTTCTCATTTCACACGTCCTTCCTTTTTATCTGCTTCTCCACATCAACCCCGAACTATCTCATTTAAATTTAAAACCGTCATTTATTCAGGGGTGTTTCCAACCAATACCCTGCTTTAAATTCATGCATTTATAGACACTCACCTTTGAGAGTTGCTCAATAGAAGCAGAGAGTTCTGTTTTTGACCTCTGAGCATTGCTGGGAGAGTTGCAGATTGAGGATCATGTTCTTGCTCAAGGGAACGTTGATAGTTACTGAAGTGGTGTTACTCATTCTGTTTTAACACCCACATTTTCGCTGTCCCATGAAGCACAGGAGCCTGAACGCACCGGTGAGGATTTGACTGACTCAATCCCAGACTAAATCACTTTAAATAGGCCCATTCTGCAGTGAGAGGAGAGATGGGACCAGACGATAATAAAAGATGACACAGTTGAGAAAGTCATGGAGCAGGTGAACAGGAGGGGGGAAGAAGAGAGAAAAGAGCCCAGAGCAAGTGTGGATAGGTCAGGAGAAGAGACAAGCTGAGAGTCCACAGAAGATGGAGGAGATGAGGTGAGACGAAAAAGAGAGAGGAGTTCAAAAGGATGAGATGGGAGGACAGGGCGGCAGAGACAGCAGAGATAAGAAGTGAGCACAAGTACAAAAAGAACTTTTAATGAATCTCAGTTTGAAATAGTTTTTTTATTTTTTTTATTTTTTTTTTTTTGTTAAAGGGCGAATTAAGTATTATGTCATTCATAGAATTTTATGGTGTTTCATTTGTGTGTCAATCCGGATCATTGCAATTGAATTCTGAGAAGTTACGTAACACGTATAACAGATGTTTTGACAATGTATACATTACTTCTGGTTTCACATGGAAGTCCTGTGCTTGTTTAATCTGACCGTCCATCCCTGACCTCCTCCTCCTTATACCACTTCCCCTCACTTCCTCCTTTGCAGCTGTAATAACTACAACCACTAGAGGCAAGAACAAGAAACATAAATATTTGTCATAATAAGACACTTTCAATCTCAACCTGTATGGTTGCTTTCCTGATGAGCCAGGCTCTATACAGTAATAACACTATACACATGACCCTAACACAACATCTTTCCAACACATTTTGATTTTATCAATAACAATGGGTAAAACATTGTGGTGACATACTGTATGTGTGAAACTAGTTTCCTGAGTAACGAAAAGCTTTCACAGCACATGTCAATTTAAGTGAATCAAAATCCATAATATGTTTGGCACTGACAACAAATAGTGTGCTATAGGTTTACAGTATTCTGTCTGTACCCCTTTTTCAGACCGACATTCCGCAAAAACTCCTCAACATAGGCTCGCCTTTACGCCGCCTTTGTTTGTTCACACTGAACCAAGCAGAGCAACACACTTCATCCAACATTGTGGGGGTTCACTGAAGACTCAGCAGGGAGGGCTGGATCCGGGTCATGGTGACTTTTCTTCACGGTAAAAAGCTGGAGCCGCTTGGCTCAGGACAGGAGCTGTTTTTCAGGCGGAAGTGTAACAAAGAGTCGGTATATCAGACAGCATGACAGCAACCTCTCCACGCATAAATTTGCCATTTTTCCCCTTATATAAGTTTCCAAAGCTACCTACCTGCCACCACATTACTGTCGTTTGGTCCTGTAATGTTGCCCTGTGGGTTGAAGTGTCTTTTAGTTTGAGTGGAGAATCTGTTCAGTAGTCAGACTGTGAACGCCATCAGAACGTCACCCCCGTGTCCCACCCAGCCAGTGTACACTCGCAGACTGAGGTCATTTGGCCTCTGTCGCAGCTCTGTCACCAACTCCACTGGCAGATCAGAGGCGGAACAATCTGTCCCCCAATTCCACCTCTGTAACTTACATACAGAGCTCGAAAAGGGAGTGTGAATGGGGCTTATGTGTGGCTGTGAAGTGCCTGCTTACCATTCCCATAGTTGATACACCCACTCAAAGGAATTCAGATATAATATTACGTAATAAATCAACAACAGAAGTCTTCCCTTGTGGGCTCAATGGGGTCAGACCTCATCTGTTCAGGGGCTGTGACCCTTACATATTTCTCAGCAGTGGTCTCAGTGCCCTGCAGGTTTGTGATCCTCCATGATAGCCATGGCTTATTAACTGCTATAGTTGAAAGCCACAGGACATCAGTATACACTACATCACAAGTATGTCTGCCCCCCATAATATCTATTCTGGGTTTCTTGACATTAAAAATGTTAATTTACTTCAGCTATATGACTCACAAGAGCTCAAATAACCTGCTGATTTATAATCAGTTGAAGTGGCACACGTAATGTCCTGTCAATGCAAAAAAAAAAAATGTTTTTTTTTTCCTCTTCATCTATGGCATTTTACTGTAATGGCAAAAAATAATAGTCCTCATTATGAATACCCTCTCAAACCACCTAACATTAGCACTATATAAGTTCAGCTACCATAGTGCCTTCAGAAAGCAGTTTCTAAAAGGGTTGGCAGTAGCATCAGAAAATATGTCATGTACGTCTGTTATATAAAAGTGTCTCCTTTGGTACAATCATAAAAAGCCTGATGCTTTAAAAAAAAAAAAGAGAAAAAGAAATATAAGTAGCCAATGTCAGTGAAGAGGAGGAGGTCAGAACAGGAGCAAGATTAGTACATGAGGACTGAGCTGAGAAACAGTGCCGAGAATATACGGTGGGTGAGGAGAGATGAAGAAAAATGCACTGCAAATGAGCAAAGTTGAAGAAGTGAGACGACGCGATAAGGTAAGATCGTGGGCAGAGCTGAGAGGCAGGGGCATTTAACTGAGCGAGATTGTCTTCCAATGTTACCTGTATGCTTTCAGTTGGCCGACACAGGTTGGGTACCTTTGGAATGTAGAATTAAAGTCAGAAAACAACCAATGCTTATTATAAGAATTTAATATCTACGGCGGTGATTGGTGATCAAACAAACAAGGACTGCAGTGTTTCTCTACATTCTCAAAGCAGCTCTTGCATTATCTTTGCTTTCACTTTTCTTTCTGTCAGGTAAGGATTACAGCAATGCATTTATTTACTATAATGTGATTACATATCGCTCCCTGTGAGCAAATTCTGTTCCCACACACACTGCTCAGAGAGGTCAGAGGTCAGCACAGCTCTAGCTGGTAGAGGTTAATGTTTTTTCCTGTGGAACCCTCAGGCAGTGTGAGCACCTTTCATTATGCTGTTCTTATGTTAAACTGTAATTTCCCGAATCAATACCATATCCTGCCTTATTTAGATGGGGGTGTGTGTTCAGCGCATGCTTTTCACTCAGTCTGTGAATGCACGTGTGCGTGTGTGTAGATTAGTGTACCACTTGAACAGACAGATGACAGTTCTAAGTGTATGTGTATGTCAGTCATGCTTTCACATGGGAGTGAAGACTGACAGCACAGTTTAACTCAGTGGACGACTCGCAAGCATAAGCACATTAACTGAATTAGGATGAAGAGGTTTTAATAAGATTGCCACTAAGCCAATCTACTTGTTTTCAATATGACTTCAGTGGCCTGCTTGTGCACCATGAAATAGGCCACTGAAAGAGATGCTAAGCTAGCCAGGAGTCTTGAGTACAGGCACGCTAATAATTGAAAAACAACACACAAAATCACATCTCAGATGTATAACTGAAGGTGTCAACACCGTACACCTTATAGCAGTGACTGTCACATGCTATAGATAATCAAACCAATGTAGTTAGTTAGCTTGCCAATGTATGACCTGTTTAGACAGGTTGGTGTTGGCAATATGTTAGAATTGTAGTGTAAAACATTCAAAATTTAAAGCTGCTGGAAATTATGTATCAACTAGAGCCTCCTCTACAGAGTCGGCACCTGATCACTTCATCCGCTAACTGCACAGTTAATTGAGTTATGATTTAGACAAGTGGTCAATTTTTACATATTTCACTTCCTAAAGGGTTTTAATTATTGGTATAACTTAATTTATTAAATCACTACAGCATGTTGATATACAAAAAACTTAATTATATTATTTTACCTCCCTCGTATTGAGTATCTTGACACTTCGATGCAACATCTTATTTTCCTCCTTCGGATAAAGGTTTTTTTTTTGTTTTTTTTTCCCTCCCAACACATTTTTTAACACAGCTAATGTGGACTCATGGTCACTCAAGAGTTATGAACATTTCCACAACACATCCATGTTTTTCAGCAAGCGAGCTTCAGACCAGTGGAGCGTTGCGGAACACGATTTTAGAAAATCTTCAGGACAAATCTCCGTAAGGAAACTTTCAGCCAACTGGGACATCCCGTCCCTCTGGGACATTTAACATTTCACAAAGAATCTTGTCTCTATGATCACAGCTTGTGCGCAGCCTACACAGCTACTTTTCCAGGATGCAAGAGAGTTTTTGAAGAGTTCAGACGGCATTGTACAATTGCATTTTTATTTAAAATAGATGGAGTTATTGGCAACCAGACTACTAACTAGCTGTGTGAAATAATACAAGAAACAGACAAAGACAAATACTTTTGCTGGGAAAGAACTCCTTTTACCAAACACCCTATGATGTAAATAAACCTGGGAACTGAGGTGACCCTACATTTCTAAATTTCTGACTGATAACCATCAAGATTTCAGACTGCGACACCCCCATTAGGCAAGGCAAGTTTATCTGTTTAGCACAATTCAGGGGCATAAAAACAGAAGGACATCAAGAAACAGTCTAACATGTTTGTCAGGTTTTTTTGGGGGGAAAATATCAAGACAGCAGGAGGAAGATTTCAAATGCTGGAATGTCTAAGAAGAAGGACTGCCTTGAACTTCTCAGTTCTACACTAAAAATGTAAAGTCTCTCTTTATAAATGTCAAAATGAACCTGGAGATTTGTTTTTCAGCATTTGTTTCATTCCATTTTAACCAGCGTGGCATTCCTCCAAGGAGACTTTTTCTTAACAGAGACCTTCACCTTAGTGGGTGCCATGGCATCAATAACAAATTTAATTTGAGATCTAAAAAGATCTACAAGGCCATTGACAGAGAACATGGACAGGGGAGGTGTGGAAGAGAAAGCCTGACTGAATATGTTACTGATGTTTTCAGTGATGTAGTGTTTTGAGTTTGATCTTTGGAGTGTTCAGGGTAAACATTTGTGTACAGATATATCAATCTCAGAGAAAACACAGTGATGATCATAGAGATCATCAACATCAGATACCTGAACCTTCGAAATGTTCAGACCTTTGGAGATGACCAAGTTAAAGAAGTTGCCTCTATTGTGTGTGGGCTGTGTCACCTGCTGAGTCCAAAGTTATCAAGAACACAACACAGTTCTTTAGGCCCTTTGTCCACAGGTTAACCCAGGAGTCTTTTTTACCCCCACCTATTATCCCTAACCATTAACACACAATCAAAGTCAGTGCAGGTAAGACACAGTAACTCAACAAGGTCATCAAAAACATGTGTAAAGTATTTAGGTGGCCTGTGGATGTTTAGAAATACAACCTGTGAAGATTAGTTTAACTGAGGAGCCACATATTGAAAATAAGTCAAATTTCTGTAAAACAGCTGCTTACAATTGAGTAACTCACTGAACACAACACTAACGCCACCTTTTTATGGCTTTCAGTCTCACTTATGAAAGTAAAGTTTGGAGGGCTTGATTGTATGTGAACAGCTGCATTGTTATCCTAGTCTAACCAAGTTACAGTTAAGAACATAATAAAATTAAGATTTTAGGTAATGATAAAATCATAAAAAGATTTTCCTGCCAGAGACCTGTAATGTAATCAGTCAAAACCAACAGTACAACAATGGAATTGGGCTCATCTCAGGCAGTAGCTGTCCTCAAGGGTGCCGTCTTATTGGTTGTTTTGGTTTGTCTCGCCTATTGTTCTTGGCAGGCGGAACTAGTGTGTGTGATGCACAGACTGAAATATGTTGGAGGTGAACAACGTTACCCCTGACTTAATGTGAAATCTTCCTTAAAGAGGTTTCCGTGTTCCCAGAAAATGTAAAACGAGACAAAAATAAGTTCACTGATGGAGCGGCACATCTAGCATTTTTGTGATTCTTCAAATGCGTATTATAAAGCTCACCAATTGTTTTTGTTTTGTTCACTTCCTGAGTATCCCAGTGACTCTAAAGAAACTAGGCAACATGTTCTCATTTAAATAGCTGTTGCTGAATGGTTGAAGTGCTATATAAGTTATTTTGTCCTGCATAAAGAAAAAAAATCAAAACAAAACAGATCTGGATATGATTTAAATCCACTTTTGAGTGTTTTCCTGTTGTTTTACCTAGAAAGACTCTCCCATTTCTTTCAATGCCACTTGATTTCACAGCTATCCCCAAGAAATTGATACATGTTTTTGAAATTCACACCTTCTTGTGAATGTGTTTAATTTCAAACCCTTTGAAAAATGGATCTCAAGCAGCATCAGAGTTTTCTTTTGCATTTCTTGGAAGGCGAAGAGTTCCTGACTTTGACTGTGCGCCTAAAAATTGATGGAGAAGATGAGAGAAGATTTGATCAAAGTGTTGACCTGCACACCAAAAGACCTGTGAAGACCAAAGAGTTGAAGGAAGGAAGAGTTGAAACTTGCAAAGTCTTGCAATGTGTCATGACACCAATCGGCCACCGTTGGTTGAGCTGGGACGGGCAAATTCATATCGCTTCAACTTTCCGATGCAATTTTCTATGATGGGTTCATCTGGACAGAAATCCGTGGTCTGAAACAGGCTTAAGTTGCTTTCGCTACTTTGTTCTCAGAGAAATTAGCCTAATCAGACTGATGAGACAGATTGTGACAGTGCTAAAAGCATGTTATGAATTACCTAATTAGCATCTGTAAGGCCGTGTTCAAACACTGTTCCTTGGCCATGTTGCTCCAGGTACCTGCGAGTTATTCATCAGGCAGGATTTTTACAACTCTGTAAAGCTATCACACCTTGGCAATGTTGGTCTGAAAGCAGTCTAATGATGGTTTATGTAGCAATGTGCATGCAAATAGAAGGCTCAGACTCACTCCATCTTTGGAAGCAGCGTTGCTATATTTCTCAACCCTGTGCAAATATTATGCCAGTTCAGAAAGAGAAATATATATTTCTGACTGAAAGTATGTCGCTTTAAAAGACTAACTGCCTCTGTCGCTTCTTTAATATCTACCCCAGAATGAGCAGCGATACTAATGTAGTTTTTAATAGAGAAACAATATTAATTCAGAAGCCAGAGAGAAACTCTGCCACAGTGACAAGCATAAACATTTTTATCTCACTCTCAGACTTATCACGTTTATTTTAATCTATTGGATAACAGGTCATCTTGCAGCAGTGGCAGATAATTGCACTGGTGTTTGGACAGGACTGACATGATAATGTGGTTAATTTCAGTGGAGAATGTCTGTGAATTACACTGCTTCTCAGCGTTCGCACTCAAGAAGGTGCCGAGCAAAACCAAACACATTTCTCTGAATGTCCTCTCTGTGCCATAAACAAACTCAGTGATTAAAGGATCGGTTTCTCCTCTCTTTTTAAAACGTCCTTCATCTGTCTGATTTGTTTTTGGCTGCGAGCAACATGTATTTTTCTCTTCATCTCAAATACCCAAGGAGGCTCTCCTATACCTAGAGGAAGAGATATAGCATAAATTGACCTTGCTAGGAGATTAAAATTATATCAAGAGAACTTCTACCAAAGTAAATCTCAAGTATTTCCAGACAGATCTGAAAGTGAATTAGTTGTATAGCACCATTTGATTTTTGTTCCTTTTTGGGGGTTATCTTAATACTCTGATGTAAATACTGATTGCACAGTGTAATGACTAGATAAAAATGATGCCATATGGACTGGTCATCTATAATCCCCACAGTCACTATGCGATTGGGCCTGCCACTGGGCTGGATTGTTCTGTCAAAAAATGAAGACAGCATCATGGCACATAGGGAAGCAAGTTTCTTTCCTTATAACTAATGTATGGGCATTCATACGATGGAGAACATTCATATGATGTTGTATCAAAGTCCGTTCCCCTGCTGATGTGTTCCCCCTTACCAATGCCACTTGAAATGGTTCAAAACTAGCATCCCATCTATGAATTCAGTAGGTAACAAAACCTGCCTGCCGATAAACACTGCAGAGCACTTTAGTCAGTCTTTTCATAGCACTGAGATTGGGTTTTCAAGGTCAAATTGGGATTCTTACAGTTCATTTTTGCTTTGGACAGAAGCCAGCTGTTAGGAGTTGCCATGTTGCTAACACTGCATCTGCCCCAGTGTCACCAACTGCAGGGCAACATTAGGAGGGCACACCTTGTTCCTCTGCCATCCTGGCAGTGTCCCAGCACCGTTAATTTGGGCTGATGAAACCAGGACCTGTTCTAAAAGAATGGGGAGAGAGACAACTTCACTTTCAGTTGTCACTGGGACATAAAAACTGCATGTACTGCACAGGTGAAATCAGCTTCTACATCCACCGCACATGTGCTAGGCTTCACGACACCAGCTTCTTTTACGGCCCGATCCAGACCCTTGCGACATAAAACGGTCAGTTCATCCCACCAGAGCACTTGGACATGTGTTAGACATTAGAGTTTAATGTTTTGAATAATTTCACCTTTTTTAGTAATCCTGTGTATTAGTGTGATATTCTTCTCTTCCATGTTTATTAGAAGTTAGGGCTGTCAAAAAATCTAATTTGAATGAATTTGAAATGACACGCTATTTATTCAAATGCATTCAAATAGTGTCCACACTGACATGCACATTTTTTGACATTCATATTCTCTTTGTGTATGTGCTTCCCAGTATTCTCTGCATGTTGACAAGAATACAGAAGGACACTGATCAGTCTGCTTACACACATGCTTGTGCTGTCTGTGTTTATGGATTCATCTGTTTACTGTACTTAGTACAGTGCTGTGTGTGTGTGTGTGTGTGTGTGTGTGTGTGTGTGTGTGTGTGTGTGTGTGTGTGTGTGTGTGTGTGTGTGTGTGTGTGTGCGTGTGTGTGTGTGTGTGTCAGAAGGGAGAGGGGCTTGAGAAGCTTATCCCCTCGACTTGGCTGCCTCAGTTGTAGAAACTCTTTGCAACAATAGGATGGTTGGCATCTGAAAGGCAAGAAATCTGTTGGAAAGGAACACACTGTACCAGAATACACTCGATTACCACAGCGGGTGAAATGGAATAGCAGCTTAAGATATTAGGGCTGAATTAATCATGAGAGCTTTATCATATGAAATGAAATGCTGATCATTATTATCACACATATTGTATGTTGAGTAATGATAATATTGTACACTCAGCTAGCTGTGTTACCTCAAACATTTAGAAATCTCTTTAACCATTAAAAAGGGCAGGAATAGAAAATGGGGTGAAACATCATTTTATGATATTATCTACTTATCTCACTTGCACCTTATTGAGGTATTGAGGTCCTATTGACCTACTTAGTCAGCAGGTGGTGGCAGCAGAACGTGGACCATTCAATTACCTGACCATTTTTACAATCATGGCAAAACCAGCACCATGTGGACAAGTGAGGCAAGAAAACACTATTTTTTTTTTCAAAATATTCAGCCTACACCTACCTAATTAAGCAAGCTCATGTTAGATATCTTATAATGCTGCATTAGACCATGGTTAGATGCAAACATTAACTTCGATGGCTGACTAGTTTACTTATCTGGGTGTCTTCAGGGGCCTGATGAAGTCTGACATGGTCAATTCAGCATTTACTTTGATTCTGCAGACATTGCACGAAGCAAGTCTTTTGTTTGGACCATGTGTGAAGTCTTTATGGCCAAAGGTGATGACAAACGACACAGCAGCTGTTGGTGTGCTTGCTATGGTGTTGTTTTGAACAGTGTTGTTGCTGCAGCATCATCATCTGCGGCCAGGCGCTTGCCAGACTTAAAACAAAGATTGTTTACGTGTCCCAGATCAAGAGTCAGAGTTGGGTTTCAAGTCTGTGTGTGTGCCGACTCAAGCGTAACTCGAGTCCAAGTCGAAGACTTGAGTCCCACATAAGTCAGACTCACTTCCGCTTTTTAAACTGTAATGATTATTAACCCTAACAACAAACATGAATGCGTCAGAACAAGCTGCTTTCATTTCCACTAGTGTGGTTTTCTGTGATCATTACAAGCTGAAATGAACCACATTCTCCATGTTTTAAATTGTGGATAAACAATCAGTTACTTAGAACTGCAGCAGCCATGTCATTTTAGGTGAAAGATTGGCTCCTAAGAATGTTTTGACCCACCCGCAAAGTTTAAAGTGACCCAGTCAGAGGATTAGCCAGAATGTAAGTCCAAGACCCAAATTAAAGCATTTTGTTCCAATCAAAAGATGAACACTTAAACACGGTGAGCACTGAGATGAAATTAAATCAGACAAAAGCTTTAGAGTTATTACATTTTCATCTGTGAAAATCTATCTGCATAAAATCCAAAACATTCAAATCACCACAGAGAAGAGAGCAACATCCCTGCACAGACCAAGACTCACATCATTTATTTTCAGTGTATTACGTTTTCATTTGCATTTATGTTTATTTAAGTGAACTGAAATGTGATGAGACTAATACAGTGAACCTCCTAGTGCCTCAGTGTGTGCATGTGTGTGTATTGCTTTTGAGGCTGTCTCAAGAAGGAAGGAGAGATGAATAGACTCAGAAGGGAGACTTTGACTTTCAAAATATCTTCAGTCTAATAATGTGACAATGAAAAGGAGCACAAATGGCACCAATGTGTCATTTACAACTTCAGCATGACCAAAAAAGAAACTAAATGAATCATCTTGCCAGAGCATCAATGCACCAAAAGCTGGGCTGATACCATGTTATTTGCTATTTATCACATGTAAAACAGAGCTGTGACCTTGATGTAATAAATACTTTGAGTCGAGTTTGTCCTGCATGAAGAGGGAGGAGGCGAGAGTGAGAGAATAGACCTGGGGGTTGAGAGAGTCCACATTAGTTTTGATGGGATGCTTTTGTAATACAAGATCAGTGAGAGACAAGGTAACTCACAAAAAATAGTCAAGGACAAGATTCAAAGTAATGACACTGAGCATTAGATTACATTTGATAAATAAATAGATCCCTGGGGGGAATTGGGTTTTTGTAGCAGCCAGTATCAGGCCAGATACATCAAAAAATGGGACAGAAATAGGAACCAAGCAAGTAAACGTTATAACTCCCAAGCCATAAAAACACGGCTTCATCTTTGAAAACATGGCCTAGTGTAAAAGTAATATTACCCTCGGTGTTCAGGGTTCAACAGAGAAGCTGCTTTATTTTGTTAATGCTGTTGCTGTTTTTAAAAAAAAAAAACAAAAAAAAAAAAACATTTTTAATTAAACAATTGGTCCTAATCATCACCATTAAGCACTGACATAATGTAAATCGTACACAAAGTTGAATGTGCCCATTTTGTGAATAACTTAGTAGCTCCAGAGGTGCCAGTATAACAAACCCCACAGCTAATCAGAATTGAGTTTTTCCTCACTCAGATTGAGGGTCTAGGGAAAGAGGATGTTGTTAACTGTACAGACTGTAAAGCTCATTGAGGCAACATGATTATAATTTTCCCGATTTTTATTCCATTAATATTGTCGGCTTCGACTGTGCCTTTACTGCCACCAGTGTCCATTACGCTATACAAGGCCAAACCGCAATAACAACAGTTCTGGTCAAGATTAAACAAAGAAAAAACATTCCAGGCTTGCTTCATTTGAAAGAAAAATGTGACACGTGCAGCAAACAAAATCAAGCCAAAAACATTGTGATCTAAACTGCATACTTGTAAAGTTTGACTGCATCTTGATAGACAGACTCAAAATTGCTTTTGTGGTAGTTCCCTCTACATTAAATCTCATTTTGCCATGATCACACACAGACACACAAGGTGAAAACAATACCGGCAATGCTGTCATAATATTGCAGTAACGACTACTGAGTATTGATGAGTAGGGACATCAACATGTTAAACGCCAGGACTGGTGTCATCCCAAGGCAAGATGGTTTCTAGTCTTCTGAGCATGAGTCGTGTGATTGCGGAAGGGAGATGCTGTGTTCAGTCATTAGCAAACATATTCTCAACTGCTCATCATGTGTGTGTTTTTGAGGGTGAGTGAGTCAGGGAGGTTGTGGTATGTAAATTCTCTTATGCTGCTGGGTCGAAAATAACCCAAAGACAATCGTTTGTGCACTGGTGTACAGTGTATAGCTTTTCTGTGCATATAAATAAATACAGTGTTTTTTTATGGTTGGTTCATTCAAGGAAAGGTCATGATAGATGAAAGAAAGTAATTCAGATAGTTAAGTAAAACTAATAATATTGCCTTTTATTGCACTGTTTGCTGATGTACTTTCCATTTAAACATTATTTTCTAAATTATGTATAGTAACACTATTTTAGATTACCTGATAGAAGAATAATCCCATAATCTCATAACTCATGGCTTTTCTCATTATTCATCATTTACTGAGTCAAAGTCAACCTCAAAGGCATGCAGTATAAAAGTTCCAGCACAGCACAGAGTCCTTCATTTTAGATCCAGTAGTGCACAGACAGGTAGGTGCAGTTGACACAGACATTTTGAATTGATACAAAGCAAGACAAAAAGTCAGCTGATGGTTCAGATGGATTCAGCTCACAGTGACATCCGAAGACAGAACGAGACACCGAAACATTAAGTCGGGAAGCTCGCCAACCAGTTGTGTGAAGAACAAAAGACCACAAACACTGTTGCTGTTATTTCATATCTGTGGTGCATCTTAACAGCACCCTGACTCGAGAAATCCGGTAGCTTTGCAAACAGTTGTGTGATGTCAAAGAGGCCATGAGACAAAAAGGATAAAGTGCTTCAAGAGAACGGACAGGAGCTAAGCAACACTTTTGGCAAAGTCAAAGTCCTTGAATGCAACTATAATGCACTGAGCCAAGAAAAGACCTACTGAACAAAACAAGGCTCTGGAACAGGAACTCCAGGAGGTGAAGGAAAGGTTCCATGATGGAGAAGTGGCTATGAGACAAAAGGAGGAAGCTCTTGAAAAACAAGCCCAGGAGCTCAAAAACACTGGCGGGACTTTAAGGTAACTGTAATGCATTGTAACAAGAAAACAAGTGGATGAGACAACACAACAAGGCCCCAGAACAAGAAATCCAGGAGCTTACAAAACATCTTGCGATGGAGAAGGGGATCTGAGGCATAATGAAGAGACTCTGCAACAAAAGCTGAAAGAACTGAAAGATGTTGAGCAACAATGTAAACAAAGCTTTAATTTAATGAAGCAAGAGCATGAGTCTTTGAACCAGGAAAACACTAAGTCTCAGCGTCAAGTTCAGGGGGTCGAAAACATGCGTGGATTAGAAAACGGCTTGTGTGCAGGAGAGCAGCTCAAAGCCTGCCAGAGGGACAAAGTGCTTAATGATGAAATACAGATGCTGCACATTCAGCTGAAATTAAAAAACTCAGGCATCAGGAGCCCCAGAGAGAAATGCAGTCAGTGACTTCTGAGGAGCAGGTCTTTAATCTCAAGGTTTTGGTTGACCATCTCAATCAAGAATATGGAGGATAAAAGCGCTGTAGGCAAGCAGAAGTTTGTCTTCCTCACTGAGGCATGGAAACTGGGCCTGTAGAAATGGAATCAAAAGGGCACTAATGTTGAAAGAGTCCTCTGAAAGCCTGAAAGTTGCACTTTGCCTCAAAGAACAGGCAGAAGATAGAGGGGGTTATTCATTTCTGATGCAGGAGCTTGTGGTTCAGACAATCTCACACCTCCAGGCCAACCACCTCTTCCTTTGCAATCTCGTCACCATTTTTCTCTCAATCTCCATTCCCCTTACCCATCCAGACTTGGGTTTGTGTACTAACTCCAAATGCTCTCACCTTCTGGCAGTCATCCAGGTGTGTAACCAAGACACACACACACACACACACACACACAGAAACTCCAGCCAGCCAGGCTAATAAGCTTAGAGGATCCAGCTCGTACCTTGAACCATGTAATCAGAAAATTGATTCAGTCCCCTAAACAAGGCTCTGGGAGGTGATTCTTATTTATTCACTTAATTATAAATTTAGTGGTAAAGTGAAGGAGGTGATGCTGCTCTTACTTATACTGAGGCACCAGTCTCTCATTCAACTATTACTGTAAGATAATCTATCTAAAGAAAGGTCAAAGAAGGAGAGTCATTTGTTTTTATAAAAACACAGATGTAGAATATAGGATCAATATTCAGTAATACATGCAATAATATCTCTGGAAACAGATCTAATATCAGTGGAATGAACACTTTTTCCCTAGCATCACAATTCAGAGTAAATGATATCAGTCAGTGTCACTATCCTACTTCTAGTAGAGGGAGGATTGACTCAGCCTGCAAATATTTGTTTTGTAGGTAAGTAAAGGCAGAGGGAAGTGCTATGATTGGTTAACCACTTCTTTTGGTTTTCAGCAAGATACACACTTGGCATGAGCCATGCACAATGGTAGCCAGCATTTTAGAAATTGTATTTATATAACATTATAGGTATTATTTTTATATTAAATGATATCTGATAAACAAGCTATGTTTCCAGAGTGACCTGGCCATAGGCTAGAAAATATACTATAATCAGAATTAGACAGAAATACGGTTAAAAGTCATTGGTAACATTTCTAATGCAATCAAATGAACAATTTCATCCTGGAAACGATTTATGTACCAACTAATAACAACCCAAGAGCAGTTCACACTGAGATTAACACATCAAGATAAACAATGACATGAGTCCAAACACTAACCCTGCTAAAATTTTAAACTTACATACATGTTTTATAACGATTCAAGTTACTTGAATTTCCCCTCTTTTGATTTCAATAACTGTTTAATTATATAATAAAAAAAAAAAAAAATAGCTTAAAAGCAGACACGCCTGGCAGTTAAAGCTCTGTCCCAAACAGGTGTACAAACCACATGACGCCCAACACAGGCACCCTTACACACACAAGCATGGTGCCACTCAGGCATGTTGGTGACTTCCTGTTGACCTATTTTATGCCAAGCTGCATTCTCCCCATGATTAGCATGGTGGTGTGTGCACCCTTCATGTTTGCACGCGTGTGTGTTATCAGGAGAAGTGTGAGGCAGCACTCTGAAATCCACAGAGTCTCATTAATGGCTTCATTAAAGCCAGGGAGAGCTCGTTTGGTCTGAGTGAATTATTCAGCTGGCGAGTCAGTCAGCCCCCTGTAGACACCTGCAGACACCACCCAGGTAGAGCGAGAGGGAGAGACACAGGGTGGATAGAGATAGGGACTGAATGAAATATTTAAAACTGCCAAAATCTAGGCGGACGAGTGGCACAGAGAGAAGCCAAGAGGTAGAGGCTGTTAAAGATGCTCATTTGATATTTTTGTCTGATTGTAGGGTGCTGAACAGGCTGACAGACACACAAGGGAAGAGACGGATGTGGACATTAAGAACAATAGGCCTTTTCTATAGCAGACATTCCTAAAGCAGACATTTTGATTGACTAATAAAATTAACAATGGAGGTGTTCACATTTGGCTTTACCATCCGCGAACCGATCACAAATGGACAGCTTCAAGCCCATCAATTCACACGTAATGTTCAGAGTGAATTCCCTGCTCAATATCCAAATACACATCAAATACTGTACAGATTAATGTTTTTACACAAAGACGGACAAATCTTCATGTATCATATTTGCCAAGTTAGAGCAACATTGTGTAGAAATACATGCTTGTACAGTAATGTGTTTTTTTTTTGGGCAACATAATACATCATCAGGATGTGGGCAGCTGTGATGTCAGTGATTACAGCCGAGACTGTATTGTTGTGCATGTGTGAGCATCAGCAAAAGTCTGGAAAAAACTAACCTGTCTGCTTTAAGGGTGCAACATCAGCAGTGTTTGGGTTACTTGTTACAAAGTAATTCATTATAGTACTCTGCAATTTAGCAGTTTATTTGGAAAATAAACTGATATTTTCCTTTCCTTTTGTTGCCACAAAAATAAAATTAAATCCCTGAAGCGTTTGTATTGTTTCTGTTTCTCTCCTGCTGCTTAAACCTACAGTTGTATCAGTGCACATGTGTAGCTAGCCAATTCAGTGTTGGCAGATGGCAGATGTTACGTGTGCCTGGTGTGTGCTCTGCTGTGTCTCTCTCTCGCTGTGTTTCTGGTACCAGCCCTCCTCACCCCTCTACCTGGGCACACCTGAGGTTAATCGGTGCTCTGGTGGAGTGGGGGGGGGGGTGATAAGGGCAGAGTGCGCAGGGACAAGGGAGAGATCACACACACAGATGTGTTGCAGCACACCTGTGAGGAGGGTACTCTCCTCACCCCTTTTTGCTCCGCCGTTCCATACAGGTTGGGAAAACCTCCAGGTGCTGGGGTATTTGTCATCTGTGTTGTATTCCTTTTTGGGCTGGAGATCGCCAGTAGCTCAGTTATTCCTGTCTTTTGTTTTAGGTCTAGCTGTCCTTTAGGCAGTTTAGGGGGTGGTGCTGGAGTGACGGCTCACTGTGCGGCTGGTCCCACATCCTCCCATTTTTTGTTCTTTTTGGCCAGGATCTCCAGCCCTCTTTTGTTTGTCCATGGGTTTTCTTTTGACAAGTATACGATAAAGCTTGCTTAGTTGTTGACATTGAGTGTGGCATCTTGTAATGTGTTACTTCCCCTAACCCTTTTAGTTAAGTTATCAGAAGAGGCCGTAACAGCTGAGAAGACAGCTTTAACTTTGTGGAAAAATACACATTTTAAATTTGGGGGCTAATGGACAAGAACAACATCCTGGTGAAATGCAAGCTGTCCCTGGAAGACAAGTGCTTGTCTGCTGGGAAGTGATTCACCTGTGATTGGATCACTCAAGACACATGTCAATGCTTAATGTGAATATAAAATATTCTATGTAAGTAGCCCAGTAAACCATGGCAGTGTGACTGTGAGCCAGCATGCTCAATAACAGGACACATATCCAAGTGATATGTGGAGGCAACGAGTGTGTTTTAGACGCGCTTCTAATGTTAGGTTATGAGAACTCTGTTCAGTGTAATATGGTCCTTTTCTTGATAACAAGCATCAAACAATTGCAGGCAGTTTGCTGATCTCCCAGTAGCCAACTAGCTATCTAGGTAACATTTCATTGTTATTGCATATCTGTGATGACAGTCGCAAAAATGGACCAAATACAATGCATTGAATGTAAGGAAAGTCCAGCAGTGACAGTTGCAGCGCTTGGTTTCTCTCCTCTTATATCAGTGCACACTGGCAGGGTAGCAGCACGGGTCGCTCAAGTTAGCCTATAAAGCACCACTAGTGGCCAGGTAATGAGACAGTGGTGTTTTTTGTTTGATGAGTTGATCGATAGCTTCAAGTTGTGAATGAATGGTGAGCATCTATGACTTTCTATCACCATCAGATAAATGTCAGATGTGATTGTACCAGGACTGCCACAGTAATGCAACAGAAATCACTACAGGGAAAGATGCAATGCTGTGTTGCTGCAGAGAATTCCAAACTACTTTTAAAGACAGCCCTTTTCATTTTCTGTTACACTCACTTTCACCTTTTACCCCTATTTCTCATTTCTCTTCTTTCACCTTCTGTCTCTCTACCAAGCTCTTTCTCAGTTTTATAGTGAAGCCATGTGGGGAGAGGCTGGTGGTCGGGAAAAGTGACACTTTCTTTAAGTGTGTGTGCGTGTGTGTGCGCATGCTCTGTGACTTTGAGCACACCCTGAAGTCCTAAAATGGCACAAGCCATCATTCAAATGTGACATTGCAATTTTAACCACAAACTGTTACTTGAGTCCAAAAGACTCTCTCTCTCAAAGACATTCTTTTTTTTCTTTAAACACAAATAAAGTGTTCACACACACACCTTTGAAACACACGCTTTTGATCTGTGTGCACACACACATTCACTTTATGAAACTCAAATGAAATGCCCAGCTCCCTCCCTCCAGTAGCCATCAGGAAAAGGCCACATGGACCAAATGCACACTAACACATGCAGGGCAATCAGTATGACTAAACAGCCTGTGTGGAGCAGTGAAGGCTCTATCAATCACTGCTGAAGTCGAGAGCAGGTAGGGACCCCTAATAGCCTCTGTGAATGTGTGTGTAGCAGTGGACAGTGTGTGTGTGTGTGTGTGTGTGTGTGTGTGTGTGTGTGTGTGTGTGTGTGTGTGTCTGTGTGTGTGTGTGTTGTTACTAGCGTATATGACAGACCACAGGAAGGTGAAGGGATTACTCATAACCTGCAATTGCATATTAGTATGTGTGGTGTGTGTGTGTATATTCTGGCCACTTACAGCATCTGTCTCCCGCCCCCCTTCTCAACCCTCGACTAGAAGGCCAAAATCACAAAGCCCCACACAATATTTAGAATCGACAAAAAGAGAACCACAAGTCAGTAACTGATTAAGGCCACCATGACTTTCTCCCTTAGAAATAAAATGAATAAAGAACACACAATAGGTATTTTTGTAGATAAAGCTCCATGCATGAATCTGTTGGCTGATGGAAAAAGAGGTGAGTAGAGAGAGTCAGAGGAAGTAGTTGACTCATTTGAGGACAGGGCAATAGGGAGTGCCCAGGATACAGCAGATGTAATCAGTGAGTCCAGAGAGCCAGAGGAAGATGATGATGATTCATGTGTAATATAAACTGTGAGGCTATGTATCCAATATAATCATAATTTCTCAGAAGACTGGGCTGCATCTCAACAGAAAAGTTTTGTTCTATAAGAACCTCCACGCTTACGAGAGGGGAATCCAGACAAAAAGACCCTTCTATTCATGCATGCACAATTGTAAGATTGTTTTGCTATTTTGCCTGTATATTATGTCTTCTTTCCAACTAGTGGAAAGGAAATATATAAAATACCAACACATTCTCACTCCTAACATGTCAATTATGATAGCTTGGTAAGTGGCCTTGGTAAGCTCAAAACTATGATGCTCTAACTAACCCTCTATTTCCAGTTTTGCTCATGAGGGGCTCTGTGCTCAAGTTAGCAATAGCATACCACATGGCTGGGGTTAGGAAATGATCAGCCCTTGGGTTGAACTAAGTATATTCAGTCTTGTAACGTTAGTGACCTCACTTACATATGTAAACTAGACTGAAAATCAAATTACTTGACTTGTTGTCACAAAAGGGATGCAAATTTTGGTAAGGACAGTCCAGTGTATGACCCATACAAGCACCCCACAGCTCAGACTTCTCTCACAGAATATCTCCCGTTCCCAAGTCTTATCTAAGGTGGACGGGCGTTAGACGGTTCTTAGGCCTCTGCGTCGTCCATTAATCCCTGGACATCTCATCAGGCATTATCCCTTAGTTATACTACTGCACTATTGGGATGCTTCATAAAATGATGCTGCCGTGGTCTGCAGCATCAGAGCGACTGACTAGACTGCTGTTTAAAACAATGGGAGTGCCAGTGGGCTGAAAATACACATTTAGGTTTATTTCATTTTACTTTAGGTTCTGAACATAAAATTAAGTAGGTAGCCTAATTTCCATATGTAAACATCAAATATTAGAATGCTTGCCTCGTTTCAAATTGTTCACCTGTAGTGTATCAATGATTACAGAAAAGGCTTAAATTGCAGATTTCTGTATTTGTATTTACAATCCCTACACCGACAACAACTTCTATTTCGGCAACTTTTTTGAAACAAATCCCATCAACTGTATTGTTTCATCTTCTCCCGTAAGCCCACAGTGTTCACCCCAAATCCCCCCGCTCACCAGCTGCATTGCAAATATGTGAAATACGTTGGCCTTTGAGGGAAATTACAATGGAGGGACACCTGAGATGAAATTATAAGATTATCTGTTTCATCTTCTCCCGTAAGCCCACAGTGTTCACCCCAAATCCCCCCGCTCACCAGCTGCATTGCAAATATGTGAAATACGTTGGCCTTTGAGGGAAATTACAATGGAGGGACACCTGAGATGAAATTATAAGATGAGCTGTGGAGAATTTGATGCGCCCTGGAGGGGGGGCGTGATATCCGTACGTCTTAATAACCTTTGGAACAAGTTTTGAGGGCAAAATGTCTTTCCAGAACTTCCCCCCCCGGGAGTTTCTTTAAAGGTGTACTTTCGAGAAGCCAGTTGCCATTCACCTAACGTGTGAGGCACCCCTTCAAACACTCGTTCAGGCAACAAATAATGGGTGAAACAGTGTGTGCGTGTGTGCCTGTCACTTTACAAAGCTGGTTTAAAAGGCGTACGGATCTGCTGCTTGTGTGTTCTTTATCTGTAAATATCAGTAAGGTAACAGACGTATTGGGAATGTATTGTCTTTAAAAATGCTGTGTGCTTGTGTGTGATTGAGCTCACTTTCTAACAGCGTTTAGTATCATTCAGACTTCTGTGTGTGTGTCTTGTTTCCCGAGGTGCTGAAGAGCAATAAACGGATTATCATCAGATCCTTCTGCTTCCAACGTTTTTGTGCTTTAAGCCGCAGTCACATTGAGTTGAGGGGCCGTTGTTCGTCTCATTTGAAAAATACATGAATTCTTCCTCCTGAATGGCACTTATTGCAGACGCAGCGGCACATGCAATGCACCAAAAATGAAGTCATTCAGTCACTTATTGGAGATTCAACCATTATTTCACGCACAGTTACACAAGCAGTTACAGCAACAGAAGCATGACGAATTATCTGTTCATAGATGCACACATTGCATGAGCACGTTATATGAGACATGAGGGGAAGTAAATTGGAAGGGGTTACCATGATAAAGATCAGGGAAGTAAAAGGAATCTTTAAATTGTGGATCCACACTGGTCCACTGATGGAATAATATACAACCAATTTCCTTCCCCTCGCTGTGTTCATTTATTCATGCAGATGTGACACAGTATGCATACGCACACTGGAGTACAATAGGATGGATTGGAGGAAATGCGGGGGAAAGAGAAATGGGAAGATATATATATATATATATATTCAGAGATATCGGTGATTCACATATGTGTATGCATTTGTGCAGGATGGGAGACCAAATAAGAGAACAAGAACACTTCTTCATTGAAACCTTTCACTACAAAAGGGAAATCAAAGCAATCCACCTACACAGGGTGTACACCACCTCTCAGGTGGGAGGTGTCGGCTGGGACAAGCAATTATAGACAATACATTAATCTTTCAGCATTTCCTTCCTGGTAACCCAGCATACATGGTGAAATCTTTTTTTTTTTTTTTCTTTTTCCCCCAAGCCTCACTTTAAACTTGTATAAAACCAATAGAATGTGCAATTAATCACTACTTGTTGCTGTGTTTTTTTTGACCTGGGTTAGCCTCACCTCAGGACATTCCTCAGGACACAGTGGGGCTGAGAGAGGGCATAATCACTATGGGTGCGGCTAAAACACTGTGTCGGCAAAACTGTACTTCTTGCTAAGCCCACAGGCACCTTCTCCTCTTGAACACATCTATATTCAACTCCAAAATGAACTTCTCCAGATGGAAAAAAAAATCCTTGTCCGGAGATTGTTATTCAGATTCCACTTACTCCAGGAACCAACAAAAATGACTAATTTATTTACACTGATGGAGCACTAAATGATCATTTCATTTGATTCAGCAATGATAGAGTCCATCACCTAGGTATGGAAAACAGGGGGCAAAGCACATTCATCACAATCATAGCAGCCAGGTGCCACTAACTGCTGCTCGAAATATCTCTGTGAGGTCACAGAGAGTCTGTGTCGGCTCAAAAAGGGCAGTCCGGTCCCATTGTTCGGACTGCGCCTAGTGTTGAAAATGTTGAAACGCAGTTTTTCGCTGAGGTTGTGATGACACCGCTGTTGTAAGAATCAAGCCCTTGCATCTTTCTGCAAGCAAAAAAGCATGGTATTCTGTACGCTATATGTTGAAATGATTAATGTCTAAACATAGAAGTTGTACAACAGTTTGTCCCTGTGCTGCTTCTCTGCACACCATCAGCATACACTTTGTGTTTATTGATCATATGTGCACCAGAAACTGCTCTAAAGCAGCACTAATATTCATGTAAGGGGAGGAGCAACTTTACAACAAGTTAAAATTGTCTGTAGAGTTGTAAATTGTAATTGTCGATGTAAAAGTATTGATTAGTGCAGAAACTGAAAAATACAACTCAAGCCATACCTCGGTTCAGTCTTACATTGAAAACCATATATTCAAAGCACAACAGATCAATATCTACTTTCCTCCATTAAAATATAACTGACATTTAAACAGCTGAACCGCTTTCCCCGCTGTACCGTAGTCCTTAAACATTGAAATGTGACATTTCAGATTAAGATGCAAAGATTTCCAAGGCTCCACATGAAATATAACCTTCCCCTTGTCTCTGGGGGTGAGCCAGATGGACCTAAAAATGAAGAAAAAAGGCCATAGAGAAGACCGAAAATCTGTCGCAATTGCACAATGGCCATCTTGGAAATTTAACTGTGAGGAGAGCACAAAGTATCAGTGCCTCCATTTCCAAGCAACAGACTTCTGGCCAAAATTCCATATCATTAAATAAATGTAAGTCCAAAGTCCAAAGCAATGATGACTGGCAAGAAGATAATTTTGGAGCTGGATTTCAGTGATTGTACTTGTTATGGAATTTCGGCTTGCTTGACAATTCAGAGGAGATGAATAAAACTTAGACACACCGATGACTTACATTTAAGTAGTTTACACAGACATGATCATGGAGGAACAACATAACAGAACAACTGTATGCACAAAGCATTGTCAAGTCAATCCCTCCAAACCCTCTCTAGTTTCAGATTATAGCCTCTCAGTTGTGGGAGACAGTCAGTCTGCTACAGCAAAGAGGTTGAAGGCCATCCTGTGAGTTTACTTAAGCAACAGCCTTGGTTTGTCAGAGATCTGTTTCATATATCTACAGCTGCTTCAAACTGCTAAGTTTGCAATAAGACCCGGGTGAACATGCTTAATTCTGCCGCACAGAGTCTTGGCACAATATCAACATCCAGTGGTGCTGCTTAAATAAGGAAGGAATGTGACTTTAATGAGGACAAAATAATTTCATCAATCGACTTCCCAACTTTTTTTGACCAAATGGCTCATATTCTGACTTTGAAACCAGTCATTTTGTGGGGGCTGTGACGCTCTACCATTTTACAGATGCTTCTTTCACAATGGGTCTATTGTTGTCTTCTGTTGCAACTGTTTCCAGCACGTGTGACATACAACATAATGCTGCCTTGCCTGCGCGAAGTGGGACTGTTTCCAATAGGCAATGACAAAACGGTATAAGATACAACGCAGATGCAATATTCTCCCTCTCAGCATTGCTGAGGGCTCCACCTGTCCAAGAAGAAAGAAAAGTCTTTGACAAAGACACAGAAAGGCTAATTTAATTCCCCCGCTGAGTTATGCTCCTGTGCAGCCTCTTCAGTCATCCTTATTCCAGTCCATCATTATCATTTCCCATCTCTGTTCTCTCTCTCTGCCAATGTAAAGGCAATTACATATGGACGTAAATGTGAATTTTAGAGAGACCATTAAGTGGTTCCAAATGAAGTAGGTTACTGAGACACATATCTATTTAGAGGACACGTGTAAGTGCTACACTGTGGAGGATTCATTTTACCAAGGGAAGCAAACCAATTCTTTAAATATTTATTGCAAAATTCTATAACTTGTACTTCACCATTAAATACATCTGCAATGATATGCAATAACATTCCAATATATTTCATTTCAAGTTGCATGAGTTTTGCTCTCTCTCAAAGTCAGTCTCAGAGGCAGATTTAACCCTGAATGATTTATTCAGTATCTATTAAAAACCATGTTTGTAGAGGCACCATCTGCCTTTCAAGCAAATCTGCCCAGAAGGAGGCAGATAGAAGCTGCTGGTGTCCAGTGGAGGACTTACAAAGGCTTGTTTGTGCACAGCTGGAAAGGTCCTGCAGAAAAACCAATGCTGTTTTGATTGTGCTGAGGTAGATGGCCGCTCCAGCGACCATGGATGTTGCGTAAAGATAGCCCTCTGGTGCAGGATTTTGGGCCTGGAGATGCTATCGTGCATGGAGGGGAGAGCAACGGGAGGTGAAATAATGCTGTGTTCTGAGAATTGGCCTTAAAGCTTTAGGTTGCCCTTTTCACAATTTCAGAAAATATACTGTTGTAAATGCTGAGATCGTGTTAAACAAGGTCCTTGCAGCAAAAATGGCTGGTGGTTAAGCATCTTTGCCTTTAGGTGAAAAGATGAGAAGGAGAAAGTCATGCAATACTGATGGTGAGCTGAATTCATTCTTAAAATCTCTCAGTAGCAGACTGTGTGTGAATTTAGTCCTTGACCTGCCCCAAGATTTGGTGTTAAAGCCTTCTTGCAGCTCTTTTGTGCGTCTTTGCCTAAATAAGGTTGAAGGTTATGTTGGATAAACTTGGTCAGTTAAGTGTTTCTAAAGACTGTGGACAAATATTCAACAATCGCTGCAAAGTTTTGGTTGAGACCACCTCTCTGCAGCTGTTATTTCAGGCATAGTTCGTTATCATAAATATATATAAATCTGAAAGGCACTTGAGTGTGGAGCACTGTCGAGGTTTACATTAATCTTTAATATGACTTTGGACTGTTATTTACGTCAAACTGTTGTGGTTGGTTAGGTTTAGACAAGAAAACCGATTGGATGACGACCAAAGCCAAGCAAAGGCAGTGGCTTTTGTTGGGCTAGAAAGAGCAGGTGCAGAAGGACGGCTGCTGTTGAACCACCACAACCACTGAGTATGAAGAGGCACTGCAAATCTCTGGATAATTTCTCCAAAAAGCAAAGCCGTGATGAAGATGCCTCATCTCTTACTGAAAGACAAAAAAGTAGAGAGCTAGCTGGAAAGCTATCCGTTTCTCCTGATGCAGACAGTCAAACGGATCCCCACGAGTATTGGGGGCATCATGAGCACATCTTCCCAAGAGTGAGCTTACTTGCTAAGATATAACTATCCCCCCTCTGACAGAATATTTAGTAGAGGGGGTTGTGTTGTTACATAAGCCGGAGAAGCATTAAAACTAGAAAAAGTGAATTAACGTGTCTTTGTTAATACAATTTGCTGTGTTACATTTTCATGTGCCAGGAACTTGGTGTCATGGGGACAAACTTTGCATTAGCATTACCTGTAATAATTGGGACACTTTTCAAGTGCTATTAACAAGCTCCAGTGAGCTGTGCATGAACTTCTGAACTTTCACACTAGCAGCACAGTTGTGTTGGTGGAGTCTTCCTCAGAAAGTGCAAGCTCATTTCAACCTTTCCCTGGCACAATTTGACAGTGATGTGATGTCATGGTTTCAGTTTGTGGGTTATGTGGGAAGGCTGAGTCTGTTTTAAAATATCCCATCCAGACATGTTAAACACCTCCAAATAATCTGCTTTGAATAATAATATGATGATATGGTTTTATGAGTTGTTTCTCTTGATGCAGCTATTTAGAATACATCATTCATTTAATCATACTAAACCATTCCTGATTAGCTCAGCCCTGGCCCTGTTATTGAGAAGTAACTGTGTCTATAACTGTATGGAGTGCAGACAATTTCCCCTCTTTGCTTTCATTAGTGCATTCAGTGTGGGCTGATGTTATGTTTTGTTATGCTGGTATGTCTGAAAATATGAAAACAAAATTACTTTAATGATATGCATCTGTGAAAACAGCTGTAGCCCTTTAGCAAAAAAGGGCCACAAACTAATTAACCACCGACTGCTGCTCAGGGGTATCGGTTAGAGTAATGATGTACTAGAATGCTGGTGTAACTGAGCTCTCAGGTTTTGTCAGAAAAAAAAAAAAACAGCAGGGGTGATAACAGCTTTTTGACTCCCCCCACCCCCAATCAGGCTCAAGCATTTAACCAGACCATGATACAATTAGCCCAGAAGACAATGTATGAATTAGGCTGATGGGAATGTCATCAGTTTTTCTGGTATCTGGTTATAAATGAATGCAATGTATACTTGAAGAATCTGTCTCAACCACTGTTTTGGAATTGTGATGATTGTAGTGGGATCAAAATAGCTGGATTAACTTTGAATTTACGGATACAGTTCCAGCAACATAGAGACAGTGCTGTAGATTCTATGGCATGCACGTTTACTGCAGAGGTCCTTCCTTTCTTCAATGCCAGCTGCTAACAGCAGTGACAGACAGCTGCTGGCTGAGAGTCTGCAGAGCAGCAGCACATTTCTGATCCTGAGCCAATCACATCCAACCCAAACAATGGCACTGAATCAAACAGGCCTCTAATTGGCTGTCTGTTAAAATGCTCAACGCAAAGTGGTATTGTTGAAGCCCTCTTTTGAGTCGCGAGTTCCAACAAAAGCACATTCATGTGTTCACATGAGGTGGCTCACATGCAGCAGACTGTCTGTGCTCACTCTTTAATTAAAAGGCCATT
Source organism: Acanthopagrus latus (assembly GCF_904848185.1). Classification (NCBI taxonomy): domain Eukaryota; kingdom Metazoa; phylum Chordata; class Actinopteri; order Spariformes; family Sparidae; genus Acanthopagrus; species Acanthopagrus latus. The sequence continues at coordinate 10,814,003 of NC_051056.1, forward strand.
AGCAACAGAGAACTCTCCCTGGTAAAAGGGATAGTTCATGTTTTTTGAAGTGGGGTCATATAAAGTACATATCTATAGTCGATCTGTCCCCAGTTCTCCAAACTGAGGCTGCGCTGATTGGTGATTATGGTAGGGAACAGACCGACTATAGAAATGTACTTTATGTGACCCCACTTCAAAAAACACAAACTATCCCTTCAAGGAGTAAAGTAGGGACCTCACAGTGACATGTGACATACATATACTGTAGCAATCAGTGGCCCATCTAGTGTAACGCCTGAGCAAGCCTCCCTATATATCTCACTAATACCAGTGTGTGTGTGTTTCAAAAAAAATGTTCGATTGTGCAGAATGTACATCCCTGCAAGCTCAGTGACAGCACATTTGAAAAATGCATATATAGACACCCAGTAAACAGGACAATATTATGTATAGGATGATTGCATGTACAAGAAAACTCAATTTTTGTGGAGCAGCAGCAGCAGCATCAGTGCTCCAACTCTCTACTCAAGATGCTTTCAGACCAACATGTTCTCACTCCCATCTCTTCAATCCAGCATCTTGGTCAGTTGCCTTAAGCTTCAAACTATGATGCTCTATAGGGGTGGGAATTGATAAGTTTTTATATCAATGCCACTGTCTATTCTGCCTGTCAATCCAATTCCTTATCAATTCTCATCCTGAGTAGTTAACTCCGTGGCAAAAAAGGAGTTCATCACAGTCTTCTGCACCAAAAGCAACCATTTAATTTTTTTTCCCAAAAGTATGTCTGCACAGGACTGTGAACATGAACATATTCAACTCAAACATACTGAACAACACCTTGACAAGATATAGTGTAGAAAGACAATATAGTCTAAATAACTCAGTTCGACTACCTGCGTACAAGTGCTAACTTAGCATATGCAGGCGGTTGAACACATGACGTTGGTACTTCTATGCTGGGTAGACAGATGTTTTAGCATGTTGCTGGTATTTGCACCCGTACGTGATATTACAGCATTGCACTGATTACACACGGCAGAATTCTCTTGTTTGGTGAAATGTGTGATGCAAATGTACCGTGACGCAAAATTTCAGGAAAACCGGAAAACCTTGTGCAGGCAGGGAAATGAGAGAATCGTTATCACTCTACGTACCAATCTAGTGTCAGTTTTGCTCATGAGGAACTTTGTGGTCAATTGAGCAGTAATATGTTACATGCAACATGTGGTTAGACTTTCAAAATGATCTCATAAAGCTTGCTGACAAACAGGTCACATAGTACAACATATTTTGCTTAAGTTAGGGTAAGGTACAAAAATATATGGTTAAAATAAAGTTCATAAGTTAGGGGGGGTTGCTGTCCACCTTGTTACTGAAGATACAAAAATGTGCCTCCCCCTTGTGTGTTAATGGGCTATGTGCCCAAGCATAACCCATTAACACCAAACAACCACTGAACATACAGCGACATGTCACTATGAGATTTTTGTAGCCCTGGTTGTCTGGTAGACAACAACAGGAAGGGAGATCAGTTGGACCGGTGGCTGAGGGTCTGCTCTCGTCTGTCCTGCTGTACCACACCTGCCTGGGTGACCTGGTAGTTCGCTGGACAAATCGCATCTCAAATATGACAAGAATTATTACGGCTCCCCGCCCCCCCGCCCAATTTTGACAAATCGCTTACTGCCTATAGCTCTGTAGACTGCTGCATTGACCTAAGAAGTTAGACATGCATGAAATGGAAAGTTGTGGCGGAACACCTTCTGAGAGGACAAAACTTTAGGATTTTACCCTCTGCTTCGAAAATGTAACACTGTGAAATAATGTAAAGGTTTGTGCTGTTGCACGGTCACTCAGTGCCATTATGTGTTTAGTTCAAGTTAGGCGATTACTTCTCCAAGACAATAAGGTCCAATGACCCTTGCTTGTGACCTTTCATGACTTCATCATGGCTTTTTGAAAAGGTCTGAAACAAGAATGTTGTGGTGGAAAAACACCATTAAAAAGCTACCTTGATGTGTTTTTTTTTTTTTTTTCCCTTTATGTGATCCTTTGTTTTTGAAGCAAAATAATAGTGACAATCCCTTATGTTAACACAACGATATTATTTTCTTCTAATTTACATATACAATGTGTATGCATTATGCAAATGCATATGCGTAATCTTCATGGTCAAAAAGAAAACACACGAGAATAGTGTCCACCAAAGTATAATGACATGGCGTATAATCCTCCAAGTGTTTGTGGTTATTCATTTCCATTTTGCAACAGAACGCAACAATCTGTTTTCTGTCATTCATTTTTACACACACACACACACACACACACACACACACACACACACACACACACACACACACACACACTTTTCTCTCTCTCTCTCTCTCTCTTTTTAGATGAGTTGGGAACCCAGTAAAGTAAGTTTTAAAGAATATAGCAAGACATCAAGTACCAAATTATAATGATGTTAGCAGCACCCACTGCTTTTTTGCAGATTGAATGAAGCTGTACACAAGTTGTACACAAATACAAAGTTCTTGGACCACCAGAGAACTGCCCTGTGAGAAGCCACTCGAGGAACAATGGCTAAGAAATGCTCCTTTCTTCCTGAACATGGCCCCTGTGGTGGGACTGACCTATACATCTCTTTGCTCTGTGATTGTCAGACAGGACTTGTTTTCCCAACCCTCTAAATGCATCACGTGGTTTCAAGTAAAGGGGAGACAACTGATTTTAAATGGCCTTTAAAAAGTACTGCTTTGTACCGGGTTGCATTGGTTTAGGAGAAAGATAGTGATATCTATTAAAAAAAAATAAATAAACATTTGCTGCTACTTGACGATGTGTATGTGTTAATGTTGTGCAGTGTATATGCTTTAACAACAACTTATCAAATATGTCAGCTTGACCAGCTGCTTAATCTTCAATCTACGCCACTCTACCTAACCCTCTAGTGTCAGTTTTGCACGTGAAGGTCTCTGTGGTCAAGCAACATTCAGTCTTGTAACGTAAGTATTTCATTGTTGTTATGTACATGATGTAACCTCTGTTATTTACATAGCCTATGTGAACCAACTTAAGTAACATAACTTTAAAACACAACCACTCGTGACCCCAACGGGACACAAACCCCTCATCTCCAAAGGGAAAGTCCTATGTATGACCTGTCCGTCCACTTGGTTTCTGGTCCACCATCTAACCTGGACTTTTCCTGCTCTTATGTACATGTTGTCACAAGCTTATTAGTTGGTGGGAAAAGTATGTCACCATAGAAACACAAATGCTCATATATTTGCTTTGAGAATGTAGCTGAGTTAGAGGTATCAAGTTGCATAAAATGGTAAAAGACAAGTACCTCAAAACTGTACTTAAGTGAATGCACTTCCACCACTGTTCTTTTAGCTCCAAGCCCCATCAAAAAATGTCAAACTGTGGCCAGACTGATAAAGAATCTCAATAGGAAGCTCCACAAACCAAAGAAGATCTGCAGATTTAGATTCTCTGGAGGCTCATCACTTCGAATGACACTTATCCACCGTTGCATCGCATTGTCACTCGATACATTATCATTTGTAAAAATATTACTGATTGCCACTCAAAGAAAAGAAAGGGCCCAAAGAACAATGATGCTGAGAGTCACCAAACAAAGGAGAAAGAGGCAATCAGAAAACCGAAGCAGAGACTGGTCCTGAGCATCTGTTTCATCATTTCTTTGATGTTCTAAACAGGTTAATGTTTTCTTATGGAGTTTAGCCTCATTTGCAGTCATTAGTTTGGCATGAATTAAACATCTGCGCGTGTCTACCACTTGTTCTTCTAAATGAGAAGGTCGCATTACCATAGCAGATGGCTTGATACTTAGGGTTTTAATACACTTAAGGAGCGATGATCTCTAGCTCCCTGTCTCTTTATGGCATATTGCTGCATCCCCGTCTCTCTCTGCTCTGCCTGCCTTACCCAGTCTACATCCTTTACAGTAAGAACATCTCCTCACACATGTTCACGTCTCACAAATGACTTGTGTCACAGAACTCGAGGGTTGTCAAAATTGCTCCAAAATGATGTTTGAATATTAGCTCTAAAAAACAGGTTTGAACCATTCGAATATCAGTATTTGCACATCATGTCAATAACAGGAGGACAGACTAATACAACGAGACATACAACTACTTGTGTGGGTATTTTCGGAACACAGTACTGCTGTTCCAATTCTTGACAAAACTCTCTGAAGCCCATGCCATCAACGATATTGATCAGCCTCATGTCTTTGCATGTGAACGAAGCAAGTTTCTTGCAAGTGGCTGTTGAGCTGGAGCTCCAGACATCAAGCCATGCTCATTTGGATGCACCTTTTCAAGATGTGCCCTCATGTTGCTAGCGGGGGAATGGTAAGCTGACGGTAGCTTACACAGCTTGCATACAACTTCATCTCCAGGCACTGCATTTTTGCCATAAAGTATTTCCAAATGGGGCTTTTTAGGTTGCTTGGAGTCCAAACCACTCTCTCTGCTGCCGAGTTGGGTTTCACTTTCAACAGTGAGTGATGCTTGCAAGGGCAACTCCTTCGACCTGTCCATGACCTGTTATGCATTGCGCCCAGTCACAAAGCAGCCGCTGATGTGTTTTTTCTCACAGTCAAATATTAATTTTCACAATCGAATCTCTGTCTTTTTTAAATATTGGTTGACAGCCCTAAAGAGATCCTAAGATTTTTAAAACACCCTTTTCTTTCACACCTTTCAAGAAATGTTTTTCCTCATCCTTGAACAAGATTTAGTTTTGTTGAGGTTATATTAAAGTTTTAATCAAGCGAGAAGGGTTATCTTGTTTAGAGTTCCTCTCTGCGCATGATTGGCAGAAATAAAAAAGGTGTCATAAATTTCATCCCACCAAATGTCTGTGCCTGATGGTTTGGATGTATTACTCATTTGTATCATTTGTGCGCTGCTCGGTGTAATCATCCAGAGCAGGTCCCAAATGTTATTTAGTGTGTTCCAAATCTATTTTTTTATCAGCTCTGGGATTCTGGGGGTGTTGTTACTGCATCTCGTAATATTTATATATTTTCAAATTGAAAAGTAAACCCCCTCGCCTTGTTTGCTCCCCAGTCAGGGGTATCTTGTAAATCTGTAACTGATAGGCATGTTCTGAGCAGAGCTGCACACTACTCCTTGTAACTGTGTTGGTGTGTGTAGACATATCTTAAGAGGTATTAACACAACCAGGCTTTTCTTTGGCCATTTTTGCAGGTGGTTGTGTGTGAGCTGTTCAGTGTGCATTACACTCTGAGGGTTTTTTTGGATTTAAAGTAGGATGTCCCCATCAGGTTTTTTTTTTTATTTATTTTTACCCCGATACCGATCCGAGTAATTTAATATTTAGTAAATGCTGATGCCGAGTCCCGATCCGATACTCAGCCTCAACTAATATTTTCCTATAAAATACTGATGCATTACGAAAAAAGTACCTGCATCCAAGTGTATACTTTCATATGGCTCTTTCTTATTCCTATTCTTCTATTCTGTTACAACATTGGCCGACCACATTCCTTGTGTTAGCAGGTGAGTCTGTGACGCTGCACTGTGACAGCAGACCCTTAAGTACAGCCAGCTGAGGTGTGTGATGCAGCTCATGCTTGGTGCCTCCATATCACCCACTGCTTTTTTCATATTCCTTACATTGTCATGTACAAATCGACCCATTGCCTATTTCTCACGCATTCAGCATCTCCTCGATTGCCTGTTTTACATGCTCTGCTGTATGAGACCCACGAAACTAGGCGCATACCGACACAGTGTAACTCGAAAGTGGAGTCAGTGTAATGTAATAACGAGATGATAAGTTAGTTAAGGGTAAACCAGGGATTCAAAAACTCCAGATGACAAAGAAAACCCTGATCCTCTCCCATGGAGATGAGCTGGTTATCCAGGGCGATTAATTCAGTTACCTTCTCTGTAATGTTTTTGGCCATGTTGCTGTCTTAAGGATATTTCATTTTGAAAGTATCGGTGCCTTTGACTGAACTGCTTGAGTGAAATCGTTTAACTGTGAGTGTTTTTGTTTTTTATATGCTGTATCAAATGAGTTGTGGTAAATGCAGCTCCTTTGTTACCCCTGCACGCAGCAGTCATGTTGCAGATGTTACATGTTGCAGTTGGACTGGTTTCGCTTTCTAATTTAAATCATTTCCAAACTGCAGACATTCTATCCACAGGTTTGCCAGAGTAACATTACGCACCTGTCTGCATTCTGCCACAAATTGTGCTCCGACTTTAAAAAAATCTTCCTGATCCCGATCAGTAAAAAAAAAAAAAAAAAAAACTATATCGGCCCTGATCCCAAAGATCAGATTGGGACATCCCTACTTTAAAGATTACAATCTAATCTTTCATATTCAGGTTCAGTAGGAAGGTCATTTTATGTCATATTCATGTAATATTATGTGGAAGAATTTGATGATGTGTCCTCTGTACCTGTTAAGGCTTTACAATTAAAGTTTAACTCATCAGACGACACCCCTGACAGTAATCCTCAGTTGACTGCACATATGTCGAGTTGCTCTTCCCTACTGTTCTGAGGTATTTTAACAGTTGTAACTTGCACATTTCCATAACCCAATGAAAAAAAGGTCTTTTCAGGTATCACACAAAGATAGAAATTCTTGAGGACAACACATAGTTCACATATCCAACAATGAAAAAAAAAAGAAAAGAAAAAAAAACACTGAATGCAATAACAGTCAGTGGAAAGGACAAAAAAAATTGCTATTTTCAGAAAGTGATTAAATGATGAATGATTAATACAGTGTATAAAACAATGTATATGCAGTGAGTACCAACACATTCACACAAAAAAACTAAAGACATTTTAATAAAAAGAACATTTCTTGGAAAAATATGGGGCTTTATCGAGCGGGATTTGTTGCACTCATTTTTATGCAGGACCAAATAACTTCTTGGTGAGATTAATACTAGACAGAATACAACTTTGGCTGAAGAAATAAAGAAAGTGAACACTGGTGGAGATATATTTGTTTTAAATAAGAGATTGTTTTCTTGTAAAAATAGGATGCTCAGGACAAATTACAACCAAATCCTGTAAAAAAAAAAAAAAAAAAAGTCAACAAAAAGAAGCCACTGGTGAGGCTTAGAATCCATTCAAAGAATCGCAGCTGACAACTGTTTTAATGATTTTCACATTTTTTCAGGAAAATACATGACATGAACTGGGAAAAGCCCTGAATTCTGTCAGTGTCGGCATGGTATCACCTGTATGCTGAACATATACAATAACTGTGCAGTACCTGCTCTTCCTAGCAGAATGGCGAGGCCAAAGACTGACTTTTCCTTTCGGATCAGACTTGATGACTCTCACAGTTAGACTGAAGTGAGGCCTGTTTTAGTTCCATAAATGGCCTATGGCAGGGATGGAAAGTCTGACAGGCTTGAGCAACTGCTTTAGAGCTTGAGAAGTAGAGCGCTGCAATGATGTTGTTGTGAAGACTGAAGTAGTGTGTGTTACTGTAGGAATATGTGTTCATGTAAATATCCATTCTTCATATTGTGATCACGTAGTGTAAGTTTTATGTAAATATGTATTACTTTCTACAGTGTTGGTGTCTCTGTTAGTGGCGCGTGTAAGCAATTCAATAAATGTCACAGCTGGTGCTTTGCATTTTAACCTAGCCCAGTGCCCCTTTGTTATGAATTTGTGGCCGCTGTCATGATGACACCTTAGGTAAGGAAACTGTGTGTGCCTTACAGAGAGTGTGTGTGTGTGTGTGTGTGTGTGTGTGTGTGTGTGTGTGTCTGTGTCTGTGTCTCTGTGTGTGTGTCTGTGTGTGTAAGTATAATGGAGTGCACGCATAATACTACAACACAGGCAACCAGCCACATGGCAAACTTCAACTTCTCACACACAAAAGACCTGCATGACCAGTTGAGCAAATATCACACATGAGTGCGCACATGTGAGCACCGGCACTCACGCATAAATATGGAGGGCACATCCAGCCAAATGTGCAAATATCACGAACATGTACACAGAAATGCACACCTCCGCATTCACACACAGAACCAGCCATGCCAGATGAGTAAATATCTGCTGTGAAAAAAAAAAAACTGTTCCTGCAAGGCAGGAAGCTGCCTAACACAACCAGGCAACGGTGAACTCTAGGGGGTGCAAATAGTGCCCAGCACCCACCAAGAAACTGCAAAAATCCATTTGTGAGCATAAATCAATAGGATGTGTGGACTGCAAAAACACATCAGACCACTAAATACAGTAAATACATTAATCATAGCTGCTGTGAGACCTTTATTTATACAAGCACATATTATGACCTGTTATGGTAAAAAAAAAAAGCACAGGTGTTACTAATAAAAATTAAGGAGGGCTCTGTTCTATTCATGTCTCAGTGACTAAAAGGAATTAAGCTTTCATTAGTTGTATTAATGACACCTGTGATTTTCCTACGGGGCAGCGCAGTGGAGCAGTGTGTAGTGCAAGGGTCACTGCTCGTTTCACACCAGCACAGATGTCTTTCTCACACTCAGCGCCCACATTGCGTGAATAGCAAATGTACTTGTGCCCACCTGTGCGCCCCAGGGCATGCTGGTCTTAAAAGTGAGGTGTGGTCAGGCACGTATGCATCTTGTGGCAGCAGAAACTGGCAGCACTGACAAAAACCTGGTGTGAAGTCTACAGCACAGCCTGATTACTGCTCTTTTAAAGAGCGCATACACAGATAGTAAGATGTGGCTACTCAGAGGGGGTCACTATGTGCATAAAGGGAGGCTGCTTTCAGTTTAAACATTTTCACATATGCAGTAATGCATTTGCAGCAAATATCATGCTACTATAGCCCTCTCACTCAAGTCTGTTTTCGGATTTTCATGAATACCTCCTTTATGTATCAAACAGTAGGGAGTGAATTGGTGGCTAGGGTTAGGGTTAGCTACTTAAATTTAGATATTGGGATGTTTTACAGTAATTAATACTAGGGTATACTAGTCTCATTTAAAAATTGATAATAATAATATCTGGGTAATCTAATCTATGTCACAAAATGCATTAGTTTCTTTCGAGACAGACAACAGTGAGTTTTCCCTCTTTGAGCCAGAAAACCCCATAATATTAACATATCATAACATAACAAAAGTCATGAGTACAGAAAAGAATACAACCTGGTTTATTAAAATAAATTTCAGGTTTATTAATATAAATCTTAATTATTCACTGCTGAGAATAAACAATACTCAAATGAGTCCTCAATAAACAAATAAATAATACTCAGATGAGTAAAATGACGTTGGCCAGTTGTTTAATTTTACCAGCTGTGCTAGTGCTAGCACTGATGCTGCTAAGTGCACACACAGCATTGCTGGAGTATAATGTCGTGTTGTGTGGCCAAATGCATGGACATATTAGTTGTATTACCGCCTTTGGCACACAGATCCCTCTTACAGTATTACCGGTGATGATCAGGAGGTGTCGTCCTTCTTTGTGAAATGCAGCCGGACTTTTAATTTTGCCGGGATGACATTTCTCCACAGTGCATCGCATGTAGCAGCTCAGCTCACCTCTGCTCTGTAGCAGCTTGTGTGTGTGACGTCATTGCAAATTTGCGAGTGGGGCACGTTTTTTACAGTGGCGGCACAGCCCGGGAAGAATTCATTAACCTGAACATGGGTGGCCCCTGAACTCAGGAGGCCCCTGGGCAACAGTCCAGGTAAGCCCATGCATTAAAGCGGCCTTGATTGGAATACATTTTTGGTTTTGGACAGCTCTGATGGAGCTCAGAATTGTTTTACGGGGATGGCTACTTTATTCCAAACTATTTTCCTGTACAAACCTGAACTGTGTGTGTGACCTTTTTACATGTAAAGAACACTTACATCCTGATCCAGAAGTTAAGCCTCATGTGAAAATGTGCCAAACGCACACACTTGACTAATAATGGGTATAAACACAACCCCTTTAAGCCTTAGTTTACACCCAGATTATCCACTGTATCACTGGCCGAAGGGAGTTGGACACACCCTAGATGCGCCTGTGCCACTTGGAGTGCATGTCCCCACCCCCATGTCTGCCTGGGTTCCCTTTGGTTAATTCCAGCTCCCACAGTTCAAAGACATGCAAGTTAGGTCATTTGGTGTGAATGTGAATTGTGTGAGTTAATGTCAACTAGGATCATCCCCAGCACTCCTAGACCTCACACAGTATAAGTGATTGCAAAACATCTGGATGGATTCTAGGATTCTATTCTGAGAGAAAATTTGAAGTTAAGACGTTTCATCTGCTAGCAATTTCACGTCTGATAATAACTTTAAATAGATTTTAGAAAGAATATCCACAAGCATTGATTTGGCGTTTTGAGAACAGGACACACAGTGATGTTATAACATCAGTATGTTTATAGGAGGATACAGAACAAAACATAACATGCCATACAATATGATACAACAAAGAGGCTTTCCCATCTTGAGAAGTATTTGCAGTGGCATTTCTGAAAAATTGCCCGTGCATGTGTACTTATCAGCAGTCTTCTTCCTCACCACCTTTGCTGGAGCGTTACTGATGTCAACAGTGAACAAGCAGAATGGCGTGACACAAACAGCGTGGTGTGAATGTGAGTAAAAAAAAAAAAGAGACCCCAAGCATAAAACACTGTGGTCAAAAAACTACACAGGGCACCTTTATTGTCTTTGCAATTTTGTAGCCAAATCCTGTTTCTGTGGTTTTACTGACAGTGTTGTGTTCAACCAGGACATATCTTTGCACTGAAACTCAGCAAGGAAACACTGCCTGTGGAAATACACTGGGGGGACTGTATCTTTGTTCGGTACCCATTTGATTCAGCTAGACACTGGATTTTGTTCTAACAGTTCTCAATAGAATGGCACTCAGCATAGCCACATAGCATAGCCATGTGTCTGATTCTTTTCAACAAGATCATTCTTCCCGTGCATTCTTCCCTGAGAAAATATTTTCAAAAGAAAGTGAGAAGAAATTCCTAGATCCATCCCTTGAATCAGATCCACACCAGAAGTTAATGAGGTCTATTCTTGGCCAAGACCAATCCTCCATCCAACGTTCGTGGAGATCTGTCCAGTAATTTTTGGGTAATCTTGCTGACAAACCAACAAACAGCCAAACAGCCACGTGGCTGAGGTAAAAACTCTTCTAAAGTACATATGGCTTGAGTGAAGTTTATTGTATCAAGACCCAAAAAAACAAACCTACCACTTAAATACATTTACGGATTTTGTCACTACTGTTATTATTATTTATTATATGTCCCACTTCTATTTAGAGGATAATTATGTGCTAAGTTCTGGGACTTATGTTCCCATAATGCTTCAAGGGATGTACACAGGAAGTTTAACACACAGCAAGGATACTGCTGCTACTTAATTAGCATAATGAGACTGAACCTGATTGCTTTTCTTTTTTAGTTGTTTGAATAAATTAGCCATGCACACACACACACACACACACACACATTCACAGAGCTGCACTCAGGTCTCCACAAAGTCCTTCAATCTGTTTCCAGCCCAGTGGCGAATTCACCAGAACAGTATGCAGCAAGGCTCAGTTTAATTGCTCTCAATTAATAAGATGGTAGGGTTGGAATATTAACCATCAGAGAGAGTCATCGGTTTTCAAATGACTACAATTATTTGTCATTACAATACGCAATCAAAAAGGGAGTCAGCAACAAAGGCGGAAACAGGTCAGGGAGAGACGCTCTATTTATTGTGGTCTGACTATATGAAGTTGGAGGTTGTGTCGTGAGTATGCAAAGAAACCTGACTCTGATGTTGCAGCATGAATGAAATCAGCGTTGTTCAGTTACATAAATATAAGCCTTGTAATAAAGAGAAGCGAAATCTAATTCTTGCTTTGTCACTTTTTTGGCTTTGGCACAAAAAAGGAGCAAAATAAGTCTGTTTGATACAAAACTCCTCAATTCTCAAACTATCTGTCTAGTCAGTACTTCTGTCTGCCAGCCCAGGTGTGCAGAATCCACTAAGTGGAATCCTGGAGAGGCTAACATGCTGTACACTCCACGAGGAGACCGTCCTCCTCACTCGAGTGTGTCACCTAATTGAACTTTAGCTGTATGAGAGGCATGAAGCTGGATCTCATTAAAGCAGCGAGCATGAAGGATAGATCTCTCTCATATCTGTGTTTTAATTGCCAGCTCTCCTTTATAATCAGATTAGCTGGAGAGAGCAGTGAAGAGCCAGATAAGACAAAGGAGTAATTGAATTAGAGGCAAAGCAGGACAGAGCGTGGGGGAGAGGCAGGCTGTTTGCGAGAAGAGACAAAATAATATCACCCCGGCTGGTTGTGAAAGAGAAATCATGATTGCTAGGGCTGAAGAGAGAGAGAAAAGTAAAGTGGGTGAGAGATGTTCGCTAATAGTCCCTCCTCTGATAACCACTATGCGTCGGCCAACTCTTAGTCGTGCCAGATTTGCAGGACAGTGTTGGCTGGAGTTTGGGCTCCATCGTTCTGTTTATTATAGGGTTATCGTTATGGCAACAGCTCTGTCCGCCTCTTGGGAAGATAGTGGTTATCGAACCCACTCATCATGCTGATGAAAGATTTGAGATGTCTGTTATGGTGTGATCAGTGAGCAAAATAAAAGCTGCTCTGTTTTTATCTATATGGATGCGGGGTAAGTATCCATGCAGGCGCAGAATGAAAAGATGGTGAGGAAGGTGATAGAGAGAAGAAATGTTTCCACTTGAGGGACACTTTTTAATGATAAAAATCATGTTCCGTTATTTGATTATTTCATGTACATGTTATAGTATCAAGTAACAAGCCATATATAAACTATACTGTTTCACTGGCAGTGGAAAACAATTAAATGCAGAAAATGACAATTTCAAACTCTTCTCCCACTTTAACTTGACAGTCCTACTTCACATCAGCTCCCTTTCACACGCCCTGTTACCTGGAGGTATATGAATACAGTTGCATTGGAAATTAAACAGACATAAATCTTTGACCTTCCAAGTACAAAGTCCGATTTATGCGTGAATAGAGCCCATCATCATGTGGAGATTTCGCAAAGAGCAAGCCCTCTACAACATCCGCAGGATCCGGTCTTCCCTCACAAAGGACACAACGCAATGCAACCTCTGGTCTAAGCGCTGGTCACCTCCAATTCGTTCTTGGCTTGACTCCCAGCCCCTGCAACTAAACTGTTGCAGCTTTTCTAGAACTTGTGTTCAATCTACCCAAATTCTCCCATGTAGCCTTCACTGGCTTCCTGTCGCGTCCCACATCCAATTCAAGACGATGATACTAGCCTTCAAGACTTTCAACGGAACTGCACCCATCTACCTCCAACCACTGGTCAGGCCACATGCCCCAGCGCTAGCACCTTGCTGGACTATATCTGCTGGATGGCTGGTACCGCCATCATAGAGATAAAACAATGGTTACTCAGCGAAGTCCGGACTCTTTTCTGTTCTGGGGCCTCAGTGGTGGAACGAACTCCTGACCAATAGACATTTAGACAAAAGCTTCTGCTGAATGCCCTAAATATATATATATATATATATTAATGTAAATGTAGATGCTCTGCACTCGGTTGTGCTTGCCGGTACATTGTTTTCCACTCTTTAGTTGATATCACAGACGTGCCTGAATACACGTAGCGTCAAAATCAACAATCATCATGAAGGTGATCATGTGATTGAGTCCTCCTCCAACATGCAAAGGCCACCTTTATCATTGCATTGAGTTTTGCGCAGTCGTCTTTAGAGTTTAAAGTTCCCATAAAGTTGGTCGTTAAAGTGTTTTTTTTCACCTACGACATGTACATGTTCTGCATCTCACCTACAATATACACAAGCAACAGGCCCAACAGTGGCATAAAAACAACTGTTTTGTAGGTATTTTTTATGTTTGTAACTTCCTCGAAAATCATTAAAAAGGCTATCTTGCACTCGGGGCGTGTATTAATTTTTCATTCAATTAACGCTTTCTTCATTCTATGAAGCTGTCATGGACGTATGAAAAGATAATGGAACCAGAAGAGACCGGGACCTCATGGATAACTGTACAACAACACAACTTTTTAAATGTATTGAAACTGGGTCATGTTTTATGGAGAAGATATTTCCTTGGCTACCCTCTGATGCCTTTGGGCGGCTCTGCTTTGAGAGACTCTGGTCCGACAGCTTCATTTGTCGCTAAAGTAACAAATAAAGCTAACAAATGTACTGATAACCAGCAGCTTCTCAGTGAACACTTCCAGGACTGTGCCGTGCGTGGCCTCTAGGAACGAAGACAGTTGCCTCAGTACCAAGGTTATTTATGGAGTTTCGTGGTGGACAGGTAGTTTTGTTGCTAAAGGAAGCGCTAATGGCTGCTAAACAGCTGGTGTTGGTGTCAGTTACTCTGGGTTAGAGGGTGAGGCATGATGTACAGTCCACGTTATTAGCTGCTGCCTGTTTTTACACGAAACATGTAACAACGTCAAAACAACTAGCGCTCTATTTTGAACTTTAATATCCCAGCAACCATACATAGACAAAATAATAGACTGGGACTGTTCTGATGTGATTTATTTTGGAGTACCAACATGGTACACGAACTGTTGGCGAACAAATTGCCGAGTGCAGTAATTATTAGTCAGCAGAACAGCTGTCTCACCACAACCAACACGTATGAATTTTCTTTTCAAAGTGAAGAGTTACTGCAGCCAGCCAGAAGGCCCAAACAGACGTCCTAGCTCCTCATTTGAACTGAGTGGATGCAAACGAACTCTTTGGTAAATAATGTGCTTCATGCCAAAGAGACTTTCTACTCTGCTCTGAAATCCTCTTCAGTAATCCCCTTAAGATAACTGATCAGTTATTTCAACAGTATTTTTGAAAAGACTGATGATGTTAATGCTGTAAGATAAGCCATAGGTCATTAGCCCTTTTCACAGTGAGACTCGACAAATGCTCCCTTTTACCGCTCCAGCATATCATTTCATACAGCACGTCAGCGCTGTGGAACCAAAAGAGGCGTGACGATACACATCATGACGTTGAGATCTTTGTGTTTTGTATTGTGCTTTTATTTATTAAGTATTTCTGCCTGTTAAACATGAATCCGCCGACTTTTTATAATCATACAGATGCTGTCATAATGTGTTGTGATTGAAATACTTACCCAAAATCCATCCTGGAAAGTGACAAAGTCAAGTTTTTCTCTCCAAATTACATAATTACATAATCACCACCAGTAAACGGCGGACTCTGTCTGGCTCTTTTACTTTCGGGAGGGATGCTTTTTTCCAGGAGAAAGTCCATCAGTGACTTTTTTCAAGACAAGTTGCCAGAGACAGTAACTACACAACACAGTAGCGGGGGGAGACAAAGACATGGTGATTTAGATTTTGTTGCTCTGACTTGTGTCACATAATCAACGTCATTCAACTGTGGGAGCTGCCTGGCTCTGCTGCCGGGGACAGACGCTGTTTTTGGGCAGAAATGTGGCAAAGAGTCTGTAGGACAGACAGGATGACAGACACTTCTCCACTATGAATTCTGTATTTTTCTTCCTCATATAGGATGCTGAAGACACAACCTCATACCACATTACTGCGGTGTGGCCCTGTAACATTGCTTTGAGGGACATTTCCCTTTTATTTGACGAGTGAAGGATCTGTTTAGCTGTTAGACTGACACGCCCGTGTCCCGCACTGCCGGGTTGTCTGTTCATACAGACGCGTCTCGCCTCTGTTGCAGTGCTATTACCTTTTCACACTATGTTATTAAAAACACAGCTTACCGGCTTGTCTGAGGCTCAGAAATGAACACAGTCTATCTTGTGGTCATTTTCACATCTGAAGAATCTGCAAAAGTGAAAACCTCAAGTCTCAGGAATACCATGATCAGAGTTCTCACTAAAGCTGGTGTCTGTAGTCCCACCCTGGTGTCACACTAATGTCCTGTGTTAAACCGTGAATATCGGTATGTCCATATGGGCCTCATCCTTATCCTTTAGTATACGACACCTCATTGTTACAGTAACCCCTCAGCTGCCATTATGTTTGAAATGCAGCGCTGTCAAGTGAAACCTTTAGAAAAGGCAGTTTAAGTCAAATGAAGCAGATTAAGGACACACATTGTGCTTGCATTCAAAAACTCATAAGCAGAAAAAAAATTGTATTTTACCACATATATTGTTAAGTGCTGAGGCAACGCTGCCACACTTTTAGCCTTAAAGAGCCATGAACCAATGATAGGACAGATTTTTTAAGTACAGAACTCAGTAAATTAGGCACACTGAGCTAAAACTAATGCAATCAATACAGCAGCCCTGCAAGAAATTCTCATGAAAAAATGTTCATTAGAGTGAATGTTTTTTTTGTTTGTTTGTTTTTTTTCAGTAGAATTCCTTCTTCATGTTTTATACTTTTTATCTTGAAAATGGTAGATGGATTGTCGATCAGATAAAAATTAGGTTCATATACGGCAATGGTGGACAGTGTAATACTTCTGTGTACATTTTTTACTCTGCAGAATAACTGCTGATTTATTTTCATACAGAATTTGGTGTACTGAATATCCTTTATTTTTGGCACCATTGGGACATCTACCAGCATTATGTTTTATGGCTGGAGTGTGTGGGATCTGAAAGACAAACCAAATACCAGCCACCACCACTTAAGATAGGACCACCAACGCTTTTTTAACCACACACTGTACAAACAGAGATTTGTTGGCCCTGGTTCCAGCATGCCGAGTTAATGGATGTACTGAACATGGTCCACCATGCTTAGGCCATGAAGTTTTATTGGACCACATATTATATCCTACTCCATGATGTAAATGCTGTGAGGTTGGAGGTTACACTGTGAGCCACAGTGACACACAGGTGGTGGCGAAGGGGCCAATGGAGAGAGGGCCTCTTCTTCTGGGTCTACAAGCACTGTAACGCTGGTGCATCAGTCTGTCTGTCGTTACTTCAGTATATCCCAAACCTGATAAAACACCGACATGACACCACATGGAAAAAAATAATGAATGTGTTAATTTAGTAAGCAAAGTCACTAGTGCCCACTCTTCATGATTGCCCAGACTGGTTCATTAGGAATTTCCTTTTCCCCTGACCGCCATGTTGTGGGGTCAACTTTTTGTTCCAACACACGTTTACACTAACATATATACACTGTCACACTCATATGTGTACGTGCTATGCTCACACACAGTGCACACTCATGACATTCATATACCTTCATACTCATAGATGATAATTCTCTGCAGGTTCGAAGTGACTATTTTTGCAGCGTACATCATCATCTTATCCATTGCATGTATTACAATATTGATTTGTGCAGTTATATTTTTGCTTAACATATGAATACAATACAGAAAATATGTTTTGATTCAAACAAAATCCGTGTGTTCACACATTCACAGCCGTATTTTCAAAGGATCCATGCTGTCCTCTGAACGTGTACAAAGCAAACGGAAGCAGACGGCGAGTGATAGATGGGATCTAAAGAGAAAAGAGTACGAAAGGCAGGACAAAGGTCAAACTCAGCGCAGCGTACTTAACCTATGGCACAGTCCTTAAAGCTGCTGAGCCAGTGGGGAGACCCGATCATTGTCAAGAGCTGCTTCAAAGAGAGCAGTCAGCAGGGCACAGAGGCTGCCCCTGGGCAAGCCCTGGTATAAAAATCAAACGCACCCCAGCAGTGTGAGTAATCTCACTGCTAATGTCTAATATCTAATGGCCTTAATCAAAAGCCCCCGTGACGCTCCTTTCAGAACTGTGTTGATAAATCACAGCACTAATGAAAAATGGGCCGTATCACAGCACAGTGCTGGTAAGGCTGCAGCACAGCTCCATTTGTTAAAGCAGCTTCCTGTGGTTTCGGTGTCGGTTTGGTTTTCTCCTCACCTCTCTCTCTTTTCTGTTTTCCTCCCTATCTCTCATTTGTACCAGGGTCCCCCATCTCATTTCATTTAACCTCTCGCTGTCATCTGCTTTTATTCACCATCCTCTGTTGTTACCTTTCTTCTTCTTTTTCTTTTTTTTTGTACATCTCTACTTTCCCATTGCCCCCCGCCCATTTGCTAGCTAGCAGCATCCAGCTCTCTAATCTCATCCCTCCATTTCCCCTTCTTTTCATTCTTCATTGTTCCCCAACATCGCTCGGCTTTTTCGGCGTCTCCCTGCCTCTTTGCCTCTGTGTCTAATTTGTTAACCAGAGGTGTCGTGTTGTGCTCTGTTCTGTGGTCTTGGTGGGTAGGCTGCATGGTGAACAGGGCTGCTGTGAGGAGGTAATTAACCGCTCCTCATTTAGACAACAGGGTCAATCAGCGAGACAGAATGACTACATGTGGGCTGGAATGCCAATTGCGGAAGCCTCAGGCACACACACATACACATATGTGATATCAGATCTGTGCCATTCTAATCAATCAAAACATGTTAAATATCAAATAACATCTTGATAGAGAATAAAACTGACTGGAGCAAAAGAGAAATGCCATTTCAAAAGTTAGACTTGTAAACAATGTGACAAAGAGAGTGACAGCTCAGTGACCCGGAAGTCGTTGGACATGGACGCGCCAAAACAGCAGCACTGTGCGTTCACTACCCACCCACTAACATTTCTGGATTCTAACAATATTGATAATGATTAACAATGTCTTGGGAGGAGAACAATGAACTGAGACAGCAAATTTTAAATATAACTGAAGTTAGCGGACCAATCTTGCCTGGCTAGTTAATTCACTGATTAACCCACAAACAGTGGGTTTGTGGGTATGTCCTGCCCATTTAGGGCTGTGCTCCAATAACAGTTGAGCGGGCTTGGTACCCAGATGAACCTCAGTCTACTTTCCTGCTCCTGTTTCCTGTTAAACCTACACTATATTACCAAAAGTATTCGCTCACCTGCCTTTACTCATTCTATGAACTGAAGTGCCATCCCATTCCTAACTCATAGAATTCAATATGATGTCGGTCCACCTTTTGCAGCTATTACAGCTTCAACTCTTCTGGGAAGACTGTCCACAAGGTTGAGGAGAGTGTTTATAGGAATTTTTGACCATTCTTCCAAAAGCGCATTGGTGAGGTCACACACTGATGTTGGTCGAGAAGGCCTGGCTCTCAGTCTCCGCTCTAATTCATCCCAAAGGTGTTCTATCGGGTTCAGGTCAGGACTCTGTGCAGGCCAGTCAAGTTCATCCACACCAGACTCTGTCATCCACGTCTTTATGGACCTTGCTTTGTGCACTGGTGCACAGTCATGTTGGAAGAGGAAGGGGCCCGCTCCAAACTGTTCCCACAAGGTTGGGAGCATGGAATTGTCCAAAATGTTTTGGTATCCTGAAGCATTCAATGTTCCTTTCACTGGAACTAAGGGGCCAAGCCCAGCTCCTGAAAAACAACCCCATACCATAATTCCTCCTCCACCAAATTTCACAGTTGGCACAATGCAATCTGAAATGTACCGTTCTCCTGGCAACCTCCAAACCCAGACTCGTCCATCAGATTGCCAGATGGAAAAGCGTGATTCATCACTCCAGAGAACGCGTCTCCACTGCTCTAGAGGCCAGTGACGGCGTGCTTTACACCATTGCATCCGACGCCTTGCATTGCACTTGGTGATGTGTGGCTTGGCTGCAGCTGCTCGGCCATGGAAACCCATTCCATGAAGCTCTCTGCGTACTGTACTTGGGCTAATCTGAAGGTCACATGAAGTTTGTAGCTCTCTAGCAATTGACTGTGCAGAAAGTCGGCGACCTCTTTGCACTATGCGCTTCAGCATCCGCTGACCCCTCTCCGTCACTTTACGTGGCCTACCACTTCGTGGCTGAGTTGCTGTTGTTCCCAAACGCTTCCATTTTGTTATAATAGAGCTGACAGTTGACTGTGGAATATTTAGGAGCGAGGAAATTTCACGACTGGATTTGTTGCACAAGTGGCATCCTATGACAGTTCCACGCTGGAATTCACTGAGCTCCTGAGAGCGGCCCATTCTTTCACAAATGTCTTGTTTCACAGTCTGCATGCCTGAGTGCTTGAATTTATACACCTGGGGCCAGGCCAAGTGATCAGAACACCTGATTCTGATCATTTGAATGGGTGAGCGAATACTTTTGGTAATATAGTGTATATGTGCTACAGTTTAGTCTATGTTAAAAGTAAAACAAGTTAAGAAGATGGTTAAAAGGTGTTGCTAAGGGACCTTTACCTGTGGAAGGCGTTAACGTTTGAGCCGTCCCCAAAACCAAAGACACATTTGTGAGACTTAAAGAGTGGATCAGTCTGCGTGGTAGACCTCGTCATCAGCTCAACATCTACAACAAAGACCCCTAAGGTCGTTCAAAGGTAACATTAAGAGGTGAAGTCACGTTACATAGATGCCCACAACTTTATGGACACATCACATTGTATATAGTGACATCTTGCAGGTTAGCTGATATTAGCAAAATATTAGCTGGCTGCCTAGGAAATGTAAAACGGTTAGCTAACAGTTCATCAAGATGAGGTTACCTCACAAACATCAGCCCAGTTTGCTTCCTCCTTACTTTTGTGGTTATATTAAAAGAAGATTTTGAGAAGGACGAATAAGCTGGTTGCTGATTATTGTTAGTACTATCGTTAGCCCCAGAAGAACAAAGCTTGTCTTGCTTTTGTTGAATTTTTAGTTCTGATCAAAGTGTGTTCTGTAGTTGTGAGAACAGTGTTTTCTGTTTGGATTCTCCTGCATGTTGTAGTTTTGAGCATATTGAGCATTTAAAGATAATCCATCACACCACAGTAAGCAAGAAAACCCAAGTGAGCGCTGGGGAAATATATCTTTTGCAGATAAAACCACAAAAATGCCTTTTTACTCTGCTCATCAAAATGAGCATATCTCAAAAGCTAATTTGTACATACTTTAAATGAGTTGTGGAGTGTTAGAAAATATTTTGTTCATGTTCTACACTGAGAAATCTTTTGGATCAATGTGTTTATAATTGGTTACTATCACTCAAACATTCATTAGTCAGTGGGGCAGCAAGTGCATGTGAGAAGTGAGAGTAAGATGTAAAAGCAAACGGTAAGACACATAAGTATTTTTAGATTTAACTTTTTGACATTTCTTATTTTCTGTTTGATATTTGAAATGTTGATGTTGGTTATAATAACACAAATCTGATTCCATGCACACACTCACTCAAATACCTCCTCAAATGCCCCTTTAGAGAAAAACAGATGTAATGTGGATTCCACACTAATATTGATGATGTACAGATCGTTCTGTATATGAGATGAAAAAAACTTGCCAATGCTCTTTTCAAAATCAAGTCTTAGACTAAATTTGGCAGCTAAGCACATTAGCATCTCCACGTGGCAGCAGCTGGCAACTGTCAGAAGAATTGTTTGAGTTAAGATCTCCACAAATGCTGTGAAGTGGTGTGAGTGAGTTACATTCATGTTTCCAGACCTGTGCAGTCTGTGAAGCTTTTTTGTACCAAGACACCGCAGGGATGGGAGAGGAGAAAGGAGCTGGGGGGGTGGGGTCCAACTTTCTCTCAGGACAGCGAACATTTTTCGTTTGTTCTGAATGGCGGTGGGAACACAGAGTGATGGGGTGTACAGGGTCCAGTCCTGCATGTTTTCTTTTCTTTGGCATTTGCCTTTGGTAAACAGTCTGCAGTGAAGAGAGAGTCAAGAGAATTCAGTGGAAAGCAGAGAGGGGAATAAAATCCAAACATGTGCAAACAAAGAACCATTTTATATTGAAAACAGCAGCCTCTGTCTGCACACACAGTTCAGTTTGGTTTTCTTGTTCTGTTCATGTTTTGTGTGTGTGTGTCTAATATATATATATATTAATATATTATTTATATATATATATATATATATATATATATATATATATATATATATATATATATATATATATATATATATATATATATATATATATATATATATATATATATATATATATATATACATACATACATACATACATACATGCCGTTGGACCTGTCATGGGTAAATATTTTTTTCAATTTACAGTTTATTAGCCACATGTAAGAGTGACGCTGAGTGCCTCAAGCTTCACACATCAGTCTTTCCTTCCATTTCCCATGAAACAAGCCAGATTCATCACACTGCAGTTGATGCCCAAGCTGATCATCACTGCCTTTACACTCCATGGAATCCTTCTGTCATCTAAAGCCACCTAAAATTTTGACTGGGCTTGTGTGAATCATCCTGGCTCTCACAATGGCCTTGCTGTGTTCTGCATCTGAACTACACAACAAAGTAACTCTGTCAAGTCTTTGCAGGAAAAGAAAAGTCAAGGAACTCCGTGCCAGCTGCTAATAGTAACTTTTAAGCCGAGAGGGAGGCGAGAAAAATGAATAAAAATAGGTTCATGTAGTTTAAGAAATAAAACATGACACTTCTGTCCAGTGAATGTCTTTAAAAAAACACAGTAGTCAGAGTGGTGGTGACAAAAATAGGTTTTATATAACTTTGACCCTCCAATTTCAGAGCAATCTTAAGATCAGACCTTTTTTTTCTTAGCTGCTCTCAAACTCATCAGCGATGGGGCCAAGTGCTGTTTCTTCGGTGCGACTCCTTTAAATGAAATTCCCCAAAGTGCTGATTGGCTATACACAGCACAATAGAGCACCACAGAAGTTATGAAACAGCTGATCTGATCTCATTCCCCCTGCCATAACACAAAGACCTCCAGAGAATGTGCTGTATTTCATATTGGATGCCCTTAAAAGACCGATTCAAGCCAATGTATAAATGTTAGTGCTGTCTGTCTACTGCCAAACCGCAATGGATTTATGGTTGAGTAAAGTGACAGACACAATGGGTGTTAAATCACTCACCTTTGATTATGTGGTAAACAGTTAAGTCTTAAAATTATTGTTGTTTGGCATTATTTTATCAACCTATGGGTTACAAAACCGGCACATTTTGACCATGCCAAACTGCCTCTCAGTGTTGTCAAGCCAATGACCATGGTTCAAGACTTTCAACATTTGTAGATCTTTTTAAGAAAACGTCAGTACAAAATCAGGCCCTCGGAACATCTCCAGCTATGTTTGTTGCCAACAAAACAGATATTTTCAAGCAGTTTTCCTAACACCTAACCAAAGCATAAGCACAGAATTGTGACAGAGAAAGAAACCTAAATGAACCTTAAGTTATAATACAATGAAATGTAAATTGTAACTTATCTACAGTTTTACAGAAAAGTTCTTTGCCAACATTATTCTGGTGATTGGGTTACTCTCGCTTGGTGTAGACCCAAAAGGGGACAATGAGGCAGGAAGAAGGATATAAAGGGTAATTTATTGACTTCACAAGGGTTTTGCAGGTAAAGGCATAGAGAATTGGTGGGTTTTTTTCCTATTGAGGGCCATTTTAATTTTCATACCATCCCTCAGGGGCCATGAAAATTGCCACAGCTTGCACTTGCCACAGCTTTAGCTTAGCTTCACATGATTTCACATTTGAAAAAAGAGAACTGAGAAGCTGGTTAGGACCTTGGAGCCTGACATTCAGCTCTGAGAGGTACTTGGTAATGTCCGCCATAAAGGCCAAATCACACAGTCACTTGCTGTCAGTGAGTTCTATGACAGGTTTCCTCTTCATCTCCATAAACTGCTTTACTTCTTTCCTCAAGTTGTAAAACTGTGCAAGCATACTTGCACAACTTAGCCACCGCACCTCACAATGGTAGACAGATCTCCATACTCTGAGCTCACCCAGTAGCTCCCTAAACTGGGACTATTCAGTCCTCTGCTTTTACTGAAGTTTATGGTGAAAATGACAACTTTCATCATAGTATTGAGCTTCAAGGAATGTGCCCACAAGCTCTCTTGGTGTATGATACAGTGGCATACAAACAACTCACCTGGATCAAGGCTGAGCTCAGCTTGATTTTTTCTGGCGCGAGCAGCTCCACGTCAGCAATGAGGCACTCCTTCACAAATTCACCGTCGGCAAGAGGTTTCAGCTTTTTACTGTAGCAATATGGAGTCATGTATGATGGCTTTCAGCTGTGTGGCTCTTCCCAGCCAATCGCTGTGGGAGAGCACCTTATAAAGGCAGGCAGAAGGCACCTGGTTGTCCTCTTGCCTGATGGAACTTGGGTCATGTCACTTACTGGCGCCCTCCACTCCCTCTTTCGCTTGGTGGCAGAGGCTTGCTTGGGTGTTGTGACTTTTTAACGTTGGAATTTTAAAGATCTTAAAATGTAACTAATAAATACTATTTTTGTAACCAGAAATGCTCTCTTTGCCTCACTTGTAAAACGAACATGAGTGCCTTCTTTGGTTGAGAAAAAAGGGGGAGTAAAAAAAGGGTCCCTGGGTTAAACCCCCGGGGTGGCGTTGTGTGGCGTGAAATTAATTCTTTATCAAGTGCTGCCCAGAGTACGCTTCTCGTGCTGCCACATCAGTTATTCGCTCACTCACAATGAAGCTAACCAAAGCACGTCTCCTCTTGTTGTTGTCACCTGTCAATCAACAAAGACACAATGCGATGACACGCTATGACAGTTACACTGATGTTGTGTTCAATGACCTTGATCTGAAAGCCAGACACCTGCCCCAGGCATTTAATTGAACCTTTGAAATAATTTTTCCTGAATTAATTTTTGGTGGGTGTACTTATGGCCGGAGGTTCCCTATACCTGATGTAGAGAGTCCCAGGCAAAGTCCCCGTCTGGGAATGTGAAGGTGGAGGTGCGGTAGCTCACGGTGGCACTGGTGGTTGCAGAAGTGCAGAGAGCTGGACAGTCGGAGCTGGAAACACTGGCAGTTTCAGGGCAGTTGAACACTGGATGTGGACAGGACACAAAAACTTTAGATCTCCAAGAGAGAAACACGAAAATACTATAAGTCACACAAACCGACAATCTAACATGAGCGATGTACCGCATATAATCTGGCAGCAGGTAGCGTGGAGAGCAGGGCTTTATATGCAGGCTGATTGCCAACCTGCTGCAGGTGAGCTTGTGTCAGCAACTCCAGCGAGTGGTAAGCTCCACTTAGCCTCTCAATGCGCCTCTGCAAACACAACAGAAAAAGAAACACACTAAGCACCAAAATATCCACCACAGAAAATGATTGATCAGGACAGGATTGGGTTGATAAAAGCCTCACTGTAATCACTTTTTTGTACCAGTATGGCAACGGTAGGTTTACATGAGCAGTCTTAGACAAACACCTGACAGTACTGGACCTCAAAACCAAACCTCTGAAACACTGGAACCTTAATCCCGCATCCCAGACCACTTAGCCATGCTACCAGACACGGGTGTGGCTTTAGCTGCTGTGTTCGTGGCTCTGTCAAATTGCTACCTGTGAAAATCATCGTAGCTGTAGCGAAGACAGAAGAGAATTGGCAGGATGAGGTGCACTCACTGCTATCGGGCCTGGCAAGACGTGTGAGGGAGAGCTGGATGGTTTTCAGGATGGGCTCAGACCAAAGACGCTGGTTTCCATCTGCTGCTGGCACATTCGTTTTCTCTTTTTGTCTCAATTTAATCCTAACACAGTCACCCTGTGTCTTTCTATGTGTGTGGGGTCCAGATCCCTTTCTGTCTAAACAATGGCCTCATTGTAGCCAGTGTAGCTGCCAGTGTAGAACATGGACATTTACAGTCTGTTGTAGGGGTGCCATTTAATAACCCCCTTGAACATAAATGAATGAATATACTGTATGTTACCATAGTTTCTAAAACATGCAGTTTGTGTAACTTCTTCATCAGTTAGTCATTGTTATGTTAGTTTTGGTTTCCTTTATAGTGCAGTTAACATTGTGCTCTATCAGATCAGAGTTTCTAGGAAATCTATTGAATGTGTATTCTTTAGAAGGGACTAAAACATCCTCTGTGACAAAAATCAATAGTGTTTCTGGGAAATGTAGTCATTACATTGCTAACAAAGCGCTGCCTCACTCTGAGAGGTGTGTAAGCTATTAATCTAAGTTGTGGCCTTAGCACAGGTGCTATGGAAAAGCATCTGAGCTACATCTTTACCGTTACGCTGCCTCCATCTCAGTCCTGTGATGGACTGGCAACCTATCTGCACCGGCTGTCTCCCAATGCACACTGGGACAGGCTCCATCTGCCTGCACCCTTGCATAAAATAAGAGGTTTCAAAAACGAATGGATCTCTACTCGCACTGTAGAGACATGGACATAGAAACAGTAGGAGGTCTGAGCTCTGCAGCCTTAAATTTGTAGTCTCACTTGTGAGACAGATTTTCATCGGCAGTTCTTGGAAGGTGAATAATAACTTTTCCAGTTCTTCCGAAGCTCAGCTTGCGTTGCTCTGCTAAACTCCGTATATAGGCCGCGAGAAGCCGCAAAGGGCAATCCAGAGAGGAGATTAGTCATTGTCAGGATCTGTGATTTAAAACGCTGAAGAGGAATATTCCCTTGAATATAAAGCAGTGGCCATTCCACTCAAAACAAAACCATTAATACTGGTTCCAAAGGTGAGTGGTTATAATGCACTTTCACAGGCTTTTCTACCACACTGTGAGGAGTAGGGACTATGAAAAAAAAAAAAAAACAACACAGGCATTTGTTTATTTCAAAGCTGCTGCCTGAGATTGTTTTCCATGTAAAACAGCTTGAACACATTTCGGAGATGAATATCAATTA
The DNA here is from genome assembly GCF_904848185.1 of Acanthopagrus latus. Taxonomy (NCBI): domain Eukaryota; kingdom Metazoa; phylum Chordata; class Actinopteri; order Spariformes; family Sparidae; genus Acanthopagrus; species Acanthopagrus latus. The sequence continues at coordinate 10,840,656 of NC_051056.1, forward strand.
CGCTTGTCTGACCTATGTTGTCTTTCTGATCAAACCATCTTTTGACAGTAAAGACAGTAAATCTAAGCATGTGTTTGTGTTCGCTGTGAAACCAGAATCCTACTGAGTTCTTTGAACTTACTATTGTATTTAAAGGAGACATATTGTGGTTTTTGATTTTTTTTTTACTTCCCACTAAGATATGTTCCTGTGCATGTTTAAGATCTCGAAAACTAAAAAGGTCAAAGTGCACCAACAGAAGCTTCTCTCATCCACAGAATTCACTGCTCCTGAAATGCAATGTAAGTAGTCCCGCCTTAAATTCTGTTACTTTGTGACATCACACTATGTCATGGAGTCACATATTTAGATCATTTATGAGTAGTGGCTATGTGGCATTTAAGATGCCACAGCTGCTCTGTTGTTGTTGCTGATAGTGCTGGGTCAGGCATGTGTGAGGTGACCAATCAGAGGAGACTAGGTATTCAGGTAGAGACAGGAGCTAAAACAGCGTTTCAGACAGAGGAGCGATGTAGTGCTGCAACAACAGCCAGTACAAGAAAACAGATGTGTTTTTTAAGCACTCAAATGTGTAAACCTATATTAGTAGTAACGCAAGATAAAATCATGAACCTGAAAATGAGTACACTATGTGCTTTAAGTTTCATAATGTAATATAAGTTACTTCACCAATGCAGCATGTAACATAGTAACATAGTAACATAGTTTAAACACGATCCACAATGTTTTACTTTACATTATCATATAACTTTGGTGTCTTACCCTTTCCCTTACAGAACTATGACCGTCGACAAAGGTCTGGTATAACTGTTGCTTGTACACTGCAACGTTCATGTTTGTATTGTAAGTACCAGCAGAGAACATGTACCATGTTTCAAGAGACTGTCAAAACAGAATTTAATGCAGGTCTCATCGCATCATAACTGAAAGTAGAAACTATGATTTAGGACTTTCATGGCCTTTTGGTTTGTTTTTTCTGTTGGCTTCTTTCACATCTTTAAGAGCACACATCTACATTCCATGTGTTCTCTTTATGCCAGTGCCAGTTTGGCTGCCACAGTCTGCCAAGACTGTTGCATGATTAGGAAGTCTTTTTGATTTGCAAATGAAAGCAGTAAATAACACATTCTTTATCTTCCAGATGAGAGTTTGAATTTTTTTTTTTTTTACCAGTAAAACACCCTTTCCCGGTCAGTGCACCCAGGGGTTTTGTAGATACATCCCAGAAGCTTACGGTGGCGAAAGCTAGGACTACCTAATGGCAAATTCTCAATAGATATAACAAAATAATCCATCAAAATATTACTTGGTTTGTTTGCTTATTTTATCACTGTTGAGTGTGATAGAAAAGCTGAAATATTTTCTCTTGCATTTTTGAACTTGTTTAATATGTGCAGTGATAACAGTGTTGCTTGAAATTTGATTTGTAATTCTAGAAATAACCCATTCAAGTTGTGGACTTATAAATGGTTTCTGATTTTCACAAAATTTTGGCATGGCCTTCAGCTCTGCACTTACTTGTAAATATATGATGTGCTGCAAGAAAAGTGAAGAGTACCCTTTGTGATCTGACTGACATCTCAAGGCAAACACTACTTTTTTTTTTTTTTTTTTACTTTATTGGTTTTCACTGTTCACATGGCAAAACAGTATGTAGTACTGCAGTAGGCTGTCATTTTGAGACTGTGATTTTGACTGTGTAAATTCCCTCTTGTCAAACAGCCTGTGTTAAAAAATGTAAATAAATAAATGAAGTACAAATACATGATGACAAGACACATGAGGCCGAGAATTTCTTTGTTTTAGGTGTATGTATTTGACGCGGCTGATATCCATGGTGATTGCACCTTCTGTAACAATTGTTTAATGTTTGAGGGTCGTGGAAACAACAATAGGATTGTAATAGTTTGTTTGTGTGTTTTCAATTAAGGGTAGGGTCATGAAGAAATCGCCATTCAACTTCTTCAATCACTAGGATGAATTTCTGACTTTTTTAACATCCCTCCATTAGCCTAACTCCCTGAAGATGTGGTTAGGTCCACAAAACATGTGAATGATCTCCCTATTGGCCATACACACCACTCACACACATATACACAAATAGTCCTGAGGTGTTTATGGCGAGATTAATCTCGCTGTCCCAGATGGCAGCTAAATTATTCATATTTAGCAGTTGTTTAATTTCCACTTAAGTCCAAATGCTTCCTCTCTCACCTCCAGAAGCCAATATTAATTAGACCTGCACAAATGAACAGGTAGCTACCAGCTCTGTTGTAAATGTCTCTAATAACTCTATCACTGCACTTGTTGTTTATTTTGAATCCAGACATTTAATCCATCCGCAGTGTTTTAAGATCCTTGCTGAAAGTCATAAGTAATTATCCGTCGCCTCCACTAAAAACATTTGCTTCCTCATTAGCGTTTCACGAACATCAACATGAAATCAAGGAGCCCTCATTTAAGGAAAACATAATTAATGTGCCTCACCTGCAACATCGCTGACTGTCTGTGTGCAGTATGTGTTTGTGTTTGTCAGACTTCTGCATTTATTGACTTTAAGTTCACTTTGGAAGACTCTTTTTTTACAGCAGCAACTTATAATCTGAAAAAAAATATCTAAGATGAAAAATCGGTTCCGGCTGGGCATCCCAAAAACAGATACCGATATATATGAGTAGCTGCTGTAGGCCTGTGGCAAGCATTGGTTGACTCTCTGTATAATCTAGAGAGGCCTGTCAGCAACATCACAACATGCCTCAGTTGAATCCAAAGAATTCAATGGAAAGAATTTTTTAAAATGTAAAACATAATCACAAGGCACTAAGCAAAAGCACGAGGCAAGACAGCATCACTAACAGCCATAGAAAATTGCACCAACCAGACTGTAAATCAATGGCTCTGGCTCACACAAAAGCCATTTATTACCATCTGTAGATACTGGCATGGCTCCCCTTCTCTTTTCTCTGGCCTAACCAGAATTATTTGTCTCTATGACTTTGTTGTCTTTCCCAAATGGGAGATCTCTCCCTCTTCTTTCTCTCTCCCACTTTCTCTCTGTAGTCATGTCCAATAATTTCTCTCTGTACACAATCGTGCATCACCAAGTGCCAGCACCAGAATAAATCTAAGCCAGATTTCCAGTGCGTCATTAACCTCAAATAAGCATCAATATGGTTTAATTATGGAAACATTCAAAAGCTGACATTAAACATTGTACGCTTCAATATATTTACAGACACATGTTACGTATCAGTAGCCATAAATACCCAGGAAGATTTTCTGTTATCACATCAAAAAAATTGCAGATCTGCTACTATTATATTCCAGTTTGATTACAACTTTAACAAGATATAATTATCACTTAAAAGGTAGGTTCGGATATTTTCAGTCCCATATGTTTAAGGAGTTATTTTTGTATTTGTAGTAACTTTTGAAGTTGTTTCTTGTGTTTATACTGGCCCCGAAGAGAATGCTACCTATAACAGCTCCAATTTAAGAGATGGAGCACAAAATCCACAGTCTTCAAATTCAGCCCATGCTTAAGCTAAACTTTACAAAGCGTTTTTGTGCGGATCAAGGTAGGAAGAACAAGAACTAACATAGGTGCACTAGAAAGGGATCTCTTCACATTACAGCATCCAACATGCATTAAGACATTCTTGAAAAAAACTATTTGAACCTATGAAAAGAACTGGAACATGGACTCTCAATATGCACTCTGGTTGCAGTAACACTGTGAATAGGCTAGGAGTACATTTTTAGCCCCATTTCTGGGGATGGAAATGTTGGTCTTAAATTGATGGATTTGTGGATTTGCTTTGCTTTCTTCTCTAGCATCACCATGACGACGATTGTATCGCTCTCATCAGCCAAAGCCACACTTGATGTTGAGTACTATGATTTTAGCTTGCAAACAGGCTAAAATGAGCTTGCAACATGGCAAATCTGCTAAACATGTGACATTAGCTTCACAAGTGACCAGGCATCTGAACGTATTCTAAACATTTGCATAGATATGGACATATATGTTGTCCATCTCAGCCTGCGATGCACAACACATTGACATAAACACATATAGAGATACCTCCTTAAACTACAGCTAAACACTAATGCAAACCCTTTGTCAGCAGTGAAGTATAAACAATGATGATCGTATATATTAATAATTGGATAGTATGGAACGTGACTAAGAGGACCTCTGTTGTTGCAGTGATCAATCTGAATCACTTTTTGAAACAAGTACACGTGAGAGATCTGGCCAACCTAATTTCAAAGTTTGAAAACTCCCAGTGTACACCATCACATGAGCCCCACTCTTCACACACAGGTTCACTTATGCACTTTGTTCTCCCCTTCTATTATCGTCTGCTCTGTTTTTCTCTTATATTCTAAAACCCCTCATTAACTTGAGATGGTCTCCTAAATCCTCCATGATAGAACGGAATATTTTCTCTGCTTTCAACTTATCCTCGGGGATGAGCCGGAGCGAATGGTTGGACAGTTGGATGGATGGTCTGGTGAGTTAGTGGAGGCCGCAACAGATGGAGTGATGGATTTGGATCTGACCTCATTCTGAATCTCTCCACATAGAGCGGTGTTATTGTTAACTTTTATCTCCTTTCCTGTACTATGCTGTAGAATTTTGGTGTGATGATTAAAGATCGAAACTATATTAGACGTGTGTCAAAATGTCTGTGAAATCAGCGTCCAAGCAACTGAGTGCAATATTAAACTATTGTTACATTTCATCCATTGATCATTTAAGGCTGCTCCTGGTTAATGTCCGGTCACAGGAAGATGAATTGGACAAATGAGATGGACCAAGCAACAAGAGATAAGAGGCTGTTGTCCTTGCATCTTTACAGAGACCTGCCTTAGCCACAACATTGACCATGTTTCCAGCAGACAGAGGGCAGGACTACAGCAGGACGAGGAGAGGTGGACTCTGTGTTCACGTCATTGATGCATGACGCTTATACTTAGTCAAAGTTAATGAACAGTGTTTACCTGACGATGGACTTTTAATGCGAAGATGCCAACCAACCACATTATCATGACTGTCTTGTTGCTGCTGTTTACACTACAATTAAATCATCCTGGACCTTGACAAGGAACTTTGTAACTTGTACAAAAAGTACAATCATGGGTGAAGCTACTTTTCGGATGTGTTTACTGAAAATGCCATCATATCTGTTTTCCCCAATCAACAAGGTGTAAACAGTAGTTCTGAGGGGAGAAGCAGAGATCCCAAAGACACAGTTCAGTGTGGGTATAGCAGTTGGTGGCAGGCAGCAGTCACTTCATTGTTTGACTTCTCCTATGAAGAACAAGGAGGCAGGGGACCGCAACAAACCTGGTGGCAGAATGCAACAGCCCCCATCCACCAGGACGTCACAGGTCAAAAGAAATGAGTGAGATCAGCTAAAAGTCAGCAGCAGAAGACAAGAAAGAGAAACACTTAGTCCAAGAATAAGATGGTGGGAAGAGGAGAGGCATGGCAATGTGCTTTAATCAACCGGTATTGTAATTTACATATATTGTTGGCTTCCACTGTCCACTGTTCCATGTTTTAGTGGAAATTTGCTGTTTGGATTGCATTTTTCTGTTAGTACTTTTAGATTGATTTAAAAACAAAACTACTGGTACAGTGACTGCCTATAACTATATTCATGTTACAAACAGTAACCACACATATTGAAAAATGTGTGCGGACCGGACTCAGTGATTTAGTCACTTGTCAGCATACCAACTTGTAGCTTAGCAGAGCCAAGAGCCAAGTTACGTATCAGCAGCTGTCAGACTGTACTGACGATGAGGGTTGTGATGTCAGTGGGTCCTATTCACACTAACTGTGTGTTGCCATGGCTTGAGTTGTCACCCTTGCCAGGAGAGACCCTAACCTGTCGCCAGACGCTAAATTAGGCTTTTTGGTGAGTAACACTAGCAAATATAGTTTAGCGCACACAAGCTGTGCGTGCGACTGTCCAAGCTCATTGTGATCAGATGAGGCATGTCAATGACAGGGGATGTCATTTACAGCAACATGAAATGTCTTTTCATCTCGCATGGACTTGTGTTTCCTTAAGTCCCTGTCCTGGTTTTGAGTTACGGTCTGTCCTTCTTTGGATGGTGTTTCACTCCAGTTATAACAATGCCGTATCAATCAGCCGCTGCAGATAACAAGAAAATTAAATGTTATACATCCCGAAATAATCAGTTGTTGCAGAAGGGGCTGCTTTTACTGTTGCTGAAGTTCCGGTGTTGCTTTAAATGAAACTCACCTGTGCTCTCGATCCGACACGAAAGCACCAGTACGTTTGGTTCAGTCCGCCCGCACTTAGTAATAAAGCCACATTTTCATGCAGAAAGCAACAACACACTTTGACTCAGCCACACACAGCACACATCTGGGAGGCGCAGCAGTCAGACGGTGTAGGAGGAACAAACGGTCGATATCACATACTTTTGGATGGGCAGGCATCATATCGAGCAGATCCATGAATCAACATCTAACCTTCGCCGACTCTGCATTCACAAGCAGTCCATGTTTGGCTTTGGGCATTGGGCCGCTCTGGGAGATGCAATGAGAGCAGTGGGTAACAAAAACAAGAATATCCTTGTCGAAGACTCTCGCAGAAATCGTTCCCTGTGTTAAGGATTAGGACAAGTTTAGACAGAAATGGGTCAATTTTATAGCTCGAGGAAAATTTGACCATGAGCTCCAGCGATGTTTAGCGCATTCGGATAATGATTTTGTGAAGAATTGGTGCATTTAACCTTTTTATGTTGTATCCATTCTCCCTTAAGATTACTTTCTTCACTAAACCCAACATATCCTGCAGCTACACTGAATTTTAGTCTGCTGAGACTCATTTTGGAGGAGAAATTAGTATTGTTTCCTCTTCTCTACTCAGTTTCAATAGAAAGAAAATAGAAATACAAACCAGTCCTGCTGATCAACCCCCTGACTTATGAATCTGACAGCTATTTTGGTAAATCTGTTCATTGTTTGCTATTCCAAAATATTAAGGAAGAATGAGTTACATTGGACAACCCCTAGAAAAGTGAAAGAATTTCAGTTATATATTTTTACAATTATGCAAGACAGAGAAAAGCTGGAACAGGAGAACATTTGCTGTTTTCTGCTCAACAAGGTCGTCATTATAGTTATTATATGATACAATTTCAATTATAATACATTTGCTGATTACTTTTCTGTCAGTCAGCTATTGTTTCACTGTTACAGCTCTGCTACAAACTTTACATGATTGCCTGCTTAAGCTCTCCAGTAGTGGCATAATAAGCAACAGCAGAGGGTAGGTTACTGCGCAGGAGTGGTTTTGGAAGGCCTGCTGTGGTAGTTGAGAATTAATTGCAGGGGTTATGCTTCATGTTCACCTGTAAAGATGATCTACAGTGTTCCCTGAGGAACAGACCCCTAAATGGAGTGAGTAGAAAAAAATAATTCTGGCACAAAATGCCACCTTCAAAGCCTGAGACCTGTTTATATTTGAATAAGACTGGTGTTATTCTATATTTCTGTCATTGTAATCAGATTCCATGAAAAGGCCCATTAGCCCGCCTCTCAGTACTTCCTGTCTTTCACAAACTACTTATGAAACTCAACCCAAAACCACAAAATCACTTATGTAACCTAACTGAATGTAGTTATTTCAACCCTAAGTATGATCTTTCCCTAAACCAACTGTGACCAATTCAAAGTGTTATAAAAACAGTCCAAAAGGCATAATGTGTCCTACTATTTGAACTGCTTGTCAGCAAGCTTTATTTTTGAAAGTCTAATCAGACTTCGTAAATGATGTAGCATTGCTAACTTGATCGCAGAGCCCTTCACAGGCAACCCTGACACTAGAGGGGGTAGGCAGAGCATCATAGTTTGAAGCTTAAGGCCGCTGATCAAGCTGCCAAATTTGACAAGATGGCAGTGACAGTTTACAAAGTTTGATTTTCGTGACGGCATCCATTAATTCCTGGGCACTGTAGTTTTTGATAAATGTTACTTAGACTGGATAAAACACTTGGCGATTATTTTCAGCTGTGGATGAATACACAGTTGGTGCTCTCACAGGTGTCTCCAGCATCAGAAGGGTGTATGTGGGATTGATTCTGAAACACATTAGAATGGTTCTGTGGTAATGATGGAGCATGTGTGACTCAGTATTGGGTTTTTTTCATAGTTTTTGGATATAATGGAGCTCTCCTGAACCCTTGAAAGTGGGACAAACAATACAAAGTACATCTGGATACAGCCTTTTTTTCTCCAAGTGATGGGCTCTTCACAGGCATGTTATCAAAAGGGACTCGCTGATGAATCTCTGCATTAGGTTCTGTTAACATGGCAACACTTAACCTTCATATCGAGTTGTGATGTTCTTTTTTATTTCTGTCTCCTCTGTGGTGCCATAGTGATGTGTCTTCCTGTTCGTCAGACCAATTCATGACATATGCTTTGTCCTCGCGCTGCAGGTTCCCTTGTGTTGATGATCGGATTTACGCAGTGTGGCACCATGCTGCATAAATGCCCAAATTAATGAGGGTGCAATCGTTTTATAAAAGTGCTAGATCTTGTTGTGATTCCATCTATGTAGCTTTTATTGATGCTGATATTGAAGCATTTGCTGATTAACACATCAGGTGGTATAAATGACCTCATGTTACCTCTTCTTCTAATTCATTAACATCAGATCAACTCCAGTGTTACCGCACTGCTTCCCTCTACCTTTCATCTTTTTTCTGATCTTTCTAAGATGATACGCATTGTTTTTTTTTTTTCACCCAGACTTTAGATTACAATTACAGCATTCTTCAACAACCTTTTATGAGGGATATTTGCTCTGTTTGCTCTGTGATTTGCTCATGTCTGTGTGAGGATATCTGGTAAAAAGCTAAAATGGTAACACACACATCATAGAAGGACCGTCATTAAGTATTTTACTTTTTTGAGTCATATTTTATACAGTGATATTATCACGTGTATGTATGTTTATCTATTTGAACTGTGCTGGTTGGAGCATAAGTAATTTAACATTGAAAATATTACATAACACCTTTGTTATGGATGTTTGCAGCTTCAAGGCCCTTCATTGTTTCATCATGTAGTATGTTCTGGTGAGTTAATACCAGCACAGAATAATCTCAGCTTCCACACCAATAAACAAACTGCACACCAGGGAAGCTTTCACAGTGGGAGGTCATGCTGCAAGGTGCCTCTGCACCTTTACATGAAACTCAAGGGGTGTTGATCCAGTAGCTAATTTTAATATGAAGACATACAATATCCACCACAGCCAACTGCAGACTTGGAAATGTTCAAGTCATGTTGATATGTTGGTATGTTAAAATGGACAAAATTCAACAAATACTTAAGAACGAGAGGAAGTGCATGTTTCCTCACCAACACATTCTCACTGCCAACTTGTCAAATATGACAGCCTGATCAGTGATGCTCTACCTTCCTCCCGCGTGTCACTTGTGCACGTGAAGGCCTCTGTGGTTTAGTTAGCAATAACATGTCATTTGCTTCGTTAGACTTTCAAAATAGAGCTTGGTGACAAACTTTTGTAAAGTTGTAAAACCAACCGAAAGTGTCAGTACTTGACAAGTTGGGAACGAGACTCAACAGTGAACTGGTGGACGAATGGATCTTTGAGGTGGTATTAGAAGTTAGCACTTGCTTCAAATGTGTGACGTAAGTGATGTGAGTAACTAGGGTTAAGGGGTTAGGGTTAGTATTTAGTAACGTTTGTATGTCACTTGGGTAAAGAGAGTTTTGGCCTTTACGTACCTTAAGTAACATAACTTTAAAACAAATCACTCTTTACTCTTGGCGACGAACCCCTGGTCTGCGGGGGTAAAGTCCAGTTTACGACCCATCCAACCATCCTATCCACCCTTGATAAGGACTTTTCTCTGTCTTTTCACTACTGCCCTAGGGGGGCACCACCGACTGGGCAGCTGCATTTGACGTGTTGGCAGTGAGAACAATCCGCCCTCTGCAACATGTTCTCTGCACTCTGTCCTCACAGTTCCACAGTTCCACACACTGCTCTGTGCACTCATTTCACAGCTACAGATTCTCAGTTTCGATCAACATAGTTGTTATAGCTATGGTTACATTTTGCTGGGGGCCAATAAAAAAAATGTCCCTTTATCTCCCATTCGATTTACAAAGTTGCAGCTACATGCTCGATTCAATCTGCTCTGTCCCACGCACACATTCACAAATGTTGTCTCTAGAAACTCATGCGCCATGAAATTATTGAATTATAGCAGGAAGACGGGAGGACCTTATGGCCGTTTTGGCCTTGACCACATCCCAAACTGAATCTTTTTACTTTATGCCTGACTCGTTTCTGCCGAAGAGTCGCCTCCACTCCTGTTGGCCTGGCTGCACAGCATTACCTCGGAAGCACAAAACGGCCCTCAAGTGTTAGTGTCCCTGCTGAAAACATGAGCAGACACCTGTTCAGCTCCATAAAACCAACTCCCTGTGAAAATCCTGCCGATTTACCTTTGAGCTGCTGTTAGTTCTTCGCAGATTTTATAGTTAATCTATCTGCTTCTGTTTCCTCCTTCTCTCCCGGGGATTTTGTAACAGGACATGTACATATTTGTTTTGCACTAATCTAACACAGATTTCATGGCTAATGAACCTCCTCTCCCCCCTTCCTCTCTGCTTACATCCCAATCCCTCTCTGTCTGTTTTGGGGACTTGTAGGATATCAGTGACTTATTATTGGATCAGTGTGTGTCTCAGAGGTTTACAACGAGGCGTGTACAGTGTTTTGCTCAGTTATAATCCACTAGACAGCATTATGGTTTATGGCACGGAGGCCAGTACACTAGGCCTCCCTTGTCACTATGCTCAGGCGCTTTAATGCTACGCTCTGATTTTCTTAGACAACGGTGCAGCGAAAAAGTAGCCAAGAACACAAGAACACAGCCATAAATAGCAGGGATCACTTTAATGCAGCGCAAAGAAGAACGCAAACAGTGGCCCGAGGTAGGGAGAGGAATACGGGGGGGGGAAATGGCCCAGTGAGGCAGAATTTTAAACCAGCCCATGGCCTGGATGTCCTGCTGGTTCAACAAACACAGAAACAGTATGGTTTTAAAATGGCATGTGTGCCCTGAAATATTAACTCAAAACAACTGAAATGTTAGCTTCAGAAACACAAATAAAAAGGGTTTTTTTTGTTTTTTTTGTTTTTTTGTTTTTTTCAAAATATGGATTCAACTCTGATTTTCACTGAGCATGGAAGTTCTCTCTTGGAAATTACATCCCAACTAGAGGCATATTTACTGCAGAGCTTTATAAGAGTTTCGCATATAAAGTCCGTACTTCAGGTTCATACTCAACTATTGGATTGGTGTTTGACAGGACACTCAATTTCATCCACAGTTAGAAAACTCTCTGTCAAACTTGACCAATATTGGTTTTCTGCTGCAAGAAGTTGTGATGTTCCTAACTTAGTGAGCACTGATTTTGTGATTTGTGGCTCAAAACACTCGTTACAACAAAGTTGTTAAGTATCCAACCGGACCTCTGCCCTGATTACACAGACATCAACAGCCCGTAGCCATCGCTGGCAAGCTGGGAGATATGTAGCTTCTAGTCTCCTAAATACATAAATAAACAATTCTGAATAGCACAATCATAAGTAGCTAAACCTCTGAAGTGGCTCTTCTGTGCGACAGTTACTTCCTGGTGCTGCAGGAGTGTACTTTGTGCTGATTGGGTGATCTTGGCCCAGAGACAATGTGTTTTGTGCTAACATTAGCTGCTGAAAGAGGCTGTTGCTGCCACCACGGCCCTGTACAGCAGCTCAGGGGCTGTGTGCTTCGTGCTACTGTATTAGTTAGCTGCTGAATGACAGGCTCAGATATGTTGTGCACCGGGATGGTGATTCAGCTCCTCGGAGGACTCGCATATGGCAGGGCACAAAAAACTCTTGCTAGACTTGTGTCTCCCAGACTTGAGCTCCAAGATGTCGCACGCATGATCAGCACTGTCAAGGCAAAGGTGGGTCTGTGGACCTAACAACAGAGAAACAGTTGACTGATGCTCTTCCCAAAGCTGAAGAGGATGGAGCAGAATGCGGGAAAGGCTCATTTTGTTTGTTTCTGTCTTTTTCAAGTGTATTTTTGAAGGATGGTGTCAAATTCACCTCAAACCCCGTTCAGACCATCTGATGCTGTGATTTTGCTTTCAGTAAACATCTTACATGGAAATGATTGAACTGCAAGGTGGCATGAAATGGAGAGTTATTGCAAGGGACAACTTTTTAGAATTTGTAAGCAGGCGAGGATTTTCACTTCTCTCCTGTGCGCTAAAGGTCAAGCTCTACAGTGACTATGTCTGTAAGATGGCATTTCCACAGATAAAAATGAAATCAAAGCATAAGATCTGCCTCGACTGACAGACACCTTGCTGGCTGCGAGAGACTTGGTGTCTGCAATGGTGAGTTACAGAGTGAAGACTGCAGTCACAGCAGTCATCCTGACATTTTACCATAGCTTGCCCAAGTTGAATTCATCTATTATGCTGGTCTGGCTTTTCCTGCTTGGTATTTATTTTCAAAACATGTTGTTGCATATATATCAGTCTGTTGGTCTGTCACTTTCCTTGAAGGATTGGAACAACTTCTTTGATTTAACTCATCATTCTTGAGTCAAACTGATTTTGAAGAATAAAGGTAAGGTAACTTATACCAGAGGGTAGATTTGGTTGCAATTAAGAAGAATTGGCTGCTTAGACACACACAGCATTTACGACATCAACAGAGACATAACAGTGGCAACAGTGCTCCAGACATGGAAACATGGATAAAAAGTATGCAAAAAGGTATTAGTATCAAAAGACAAAAGATAAATACAGAATACAAGCCATCATGACAGATACAAAAAACTATGTCAGAATAAATAAATAGATAAATAGATTAAGATGGCTGTACAGTCCATGAGTTAATAAGTTAGTGTGCCTAGTATATAGAGATTCTGGGTTTAGCTGTGGCTCTCCAATCAGCCTACAAGCCCACCTCACAATTTGCACAATTTGAAACAGGAGCAATCAGACAGGCATTCACTCTATGGAGGGTCCTCCTGTTGTGCCAAGTCTGTTTCCCCATTGATGATGTGTATTTCTCCTTAACACCAGCACTCAAGAGGGTTCAAATCTTCTATTATGTCAGAAAGTAACCTACATGTTTCTTGCGGTTGTTTGTTTTGCACTGGACAGCAGCCAAGCAAAAAGCAGTGCTAAAAGTAATAGCGTGGGGAACATGGGAAGGGATGGTTTGAAAAGACAGTTTTGTAGGGTGTTTCACAGCTGTTGTTTATGTCATTGCAGACTTTTATTTAGAAGTTTCTGTGTTCAAGGTACAGCATCTTTAAGAGGCCAGGCTTTCACTGGATCATTGACAGTGAGTCGGTCTTCTCTTGGAGTATGTAGTACAAGCTGCAGGCCCCGTCAAATAAACAACATATTAGTAAAGTAAGGAGGATTCATATAGTTTGCCAGCTATTGTTGCAGAGTTGTCCTATTGCACTGAAGACTGCACAACCTCTAAAAAACTGTCGCAAATATGATCTCGTTTTTGAAAACAAACTATTTCCTGACACAGGTGGTTAATTTAGTTTTAAACAAAGATAACGAAACACGTGTTCAATGCATCCTCATACCTAAACAACTGAATGCCGATTGTTAGTATCTACTAAAAGACATAAACTGTATCACCATTCCCAAAGCAATGGGGTTTGTGGAACAATCACTACACTACTCTTTTCAGTAATTTCAGTAACAAACATACCTATGTTAGGGATCAAGCAGCTTATCTTAACCCATTCCTCTATGACCTCCTCCCTGAACAGACTTATTCTACTACTTCTCTTCACTTCCTCCTTTGCAGCTGTAATAATTACCATAGCCACTAGAGGTCACCACCTAACGAAACAATGTGAGTATTCATGGCAGCAGGACAGTGTATGGTAGACCAATGTTACCGTGTTGCTATGACAACAATAGATGTTTAGAGGAATAAGCTAAATTTATCTATCCTTTTTCCTGTCCCCTCCACGGTCCCCTCTCCAGCTACAGCAATTTCCTGTCTTCCTGCAGCCCGGGATTCCCACGCCGCCCTCCTCCCTTCTCACCTTCACCTAACCCGCCTCCTATGTGACACTGTGTTTCCTAAAAAAAAGTCACTCCTCATTAAAGAATGACTCAGATTAGCTGCTGCTCAGCGCTCTGTAATGGTATCTGGGGGAATATATGCAGTGTATGAAATACAAAGTGATGCAGACAAACAGAAAGGAAGGGAAAGGCACGCTGAGGAGGATGAAGCGAGAATAAAGAGGAGTAGAAGGCAGGGAACAATGAAAGTACAGAAGGGAACTAAAGGAAAACAAGGAAAGAGAAGCAAGCCGTTCTTCTTTCAAAGTCATTCGTTTCTTTCATTGTGCCATTTCACCCACCGATACTTTGTGTGTGTGTGTGTGTGTGTGTGTGTGTGTGTGTGTGTGTGTCCGTGCTGGTGTTGCAGCTATTTCTTTGTGTCTCTGTGGGGCTTTTTAAAGTGATTCATGTTTCAGGCTTTAGAGGCAATATTCACTGTACCCCCAGCTCGGCCCTGTTCCCTTCTGCTTCTCAATTCACTGCTGGCTTTGGATGAAAAAGCTCCCCTCGTTCCCCTTAATGCAGGGCTCAAACCCAGCCAAGCCATATTTGTTATGTACATTTTTTACCACCGTGAAAAAACACACATCAATATGATAGCTTATCTGAAGTTATCGATAGAGCCCCGGGCCAGGAGATCATATTTATTTTTCTTATAATAAAAAAAGGTAGAAATGCAGCTTTATGCTCTATAATACTACTAGCTAAAAGTTTTACTCCGTCAGAGTAACCACTAACTGCAGCTAACTGTAGCAGCCGTTAACTAGTAACCTCACTTAGAAGAACAGCTAGTGGTCCAGAATGGGAGCTCGGAGTGGTATTATGAAAAAGGACAGGCCGGGGCTAGCTGTTTAGCATGCTTGCTTCTGTAGATATCTAGTAGAACACATTATGCTGATTATTTTTGAATAATCAGCATAATCACATATTGCACCTTTAAGAAATAGAGTCTGTAC
Organism: Acanthopagrus latus; assembly: GCF_904848185.1. Lineage (NCBI taxonomy): Eukaryota > Metazoa > Chordata > Actinopteri > Spariformes > Sparidae > Acanthopagrus > Acanthopagrus latus. The sequence goes on from NC_051056.1 coordinate 10,855,806, forward strand.
GTTAAGGGTTGCCAATGGGCACCTAGGCTGTCTATGAATAGATGTAGCCTTCTTAAATGTGTAGTAGTGTTTCCCACACATATACTTTGCATGAGCAGGAGCAAGTGTATTTGGCAGCCCATTTTTGTGTTTCACATTTTTATTATTTATTTTTCGATTCATAAGAGAAAACAGCACCATCTGCAATCGATTAATTGGGGCACAATTGGTAGCTCTCAGTCTCAAAAAGGGTGGTGACCCCTGCTGTATGTAGACCGATGTCTTTAGAGACTTTTTGCCACATGAACATGCAGCTTAGCATGTTTTGTTTAAGAACTCACTTGACTGAACTACAATCTTCTGTCACTTCCATCCCTTTTTTGCCCTGTACAGCAGTTGTTTTTTTAATGGTTTAACAAATGGTCCATGGTCCTAATTGCAATGCTACAGCTCTGTCTAGTGAAACAATGCCATTTGCCAGCATCAGCTGGCCGCAGCACACTTTTTTGCCAATCCGCTCACAGGCCAAATGCATGGTTGTATCAGTTTAGCACAAGAGCCGAAAGACCATGATTTATAATGACTGTAAACGTGTTGATTCAGTGTTTTAGTTTATATGTGCTGTACTCACTTCAATGTGATGCCTCTCGGGGAGTCGCACAATAAGGGCCGCAGCTACATTATTTCGGTGGGTTTTTCCAAGCCAAATGCCTAAATTGCTATTCTTAGGGAGCCACAGGCGCTATGTCAGACATGGATTTGGTTTAATGTGTCACGGATGGCTTCATTTTATTCTCAGCGCTCTGAAAGTTGGGAGTCTTCTCAAAAAGTGAAATACTGAAAGCCTGTCACATCCAACCCGTAAAGAATGGAGAAGAGCAACTTTTGAGTGCTGTGCAATATTGAATGGACCAGGGTTTGGAATTCAATTATAAAACTGAGCTCACCCTGAACGTATAGAGCAAAACTCCTCAGCCGCTGGGAATGTGTCAGCGTGGACTGCCTTTCTTCAGAATAAAGAGGATGTATGTAGTTCATTTTGACAAGGGAAGATTAAGATTGAATTTCCCACCTTTGACATACAGTATGTGTTAGCGTGTCTGTGAGTGTTTCAAGAAATGAAGCAGGATCTTTTTTAACATTTGATGCATTTTTTAAATCAAAGTCTGTCAATCTGTCTGTCTACCACTTTTCTTCTGAAAGAAATATCTCAACAACTAATGGACAGACTGCAGTTAATCTTATACACCAATCAGCCACACCATGTAAACCACTGACAGGTGAGTACCATTGATCATCACATTAAAATGCAATGATCTGATGGGAAACTGGAACTCATGCATATCACAACAATTCCATGTTCCACAAAGCAAAAGGTTGTGTTTTTTTTAAATGAAAACACTCAAGTTAACATTACATGTTAAGCTTAGAGGGGGAAAAAATTCCAGTCAGCATGTATTTTGCTGTTCTGCTTGATTTAGCGTTTATTCTCAAGAGCTGTTAGGAAACCACCTTTGTAAATGAAATCTATCTACCTACATGACCCAGGCAGAAATGCTCACAGCAAGGAAATATTTTAAAGTTTTATTGACTCTACGTTTAGTTATAGTGACAGGTGACCAAATTAACCACTGCCACAGTGAACAAAAAAAGGATTAGTCTTCACCCAAAGAGAGACATGTTCATGAAAATGTTGTCACTACATACCCACACTCAAGTCCACGGAAAGCTGAGTGAAGTTTACAAAGCTTCAAATTCAAACAGAGATGATGCTTTCACCTAAACCACTGAGGTAGATGGTGACAAAAAGGGGAGAAAGAACCTGTAAATGGCTTGTAAAGCTCGCCTGGTGTAATTCAAATTTGTGAGAATCCCTGAGATCCTTATGGAGCCCTGGAGGTGACATGGATGTTTTGTTTTGTTTTTTTTTATCTCGCAAGCACGTCTTACTGTATCTCTCGCACGCATCTCACTGTATTTCACACGTGCAAGATATTAATTCATGCACATTTTGATGTAATTTAACAGTGCATTCGGTTACATGCAGGCTTATTATCATGGATCGAGACAATCTCAGAATCTTAAGAGGCTGCTGAGCTTTTAGAAGCATCTGAAGTGTGTGCACGTACATGATCATAGCCATGGGTGTAAATAACATCTTTTCAAACCTTTTCTTTCAAATGTTTTGTGGACTACGACACATCACCTGACTTTCCATCAGCATTGGGGTGGGTAGACAATGGCTGAGTATTCATTGTTGGGTTAACCTGTCCTAAAGCTGTGTTTTAAATCGTTTGATTTTAATATCCTACACATTGAGATAAAAAGGTATTGGTTTACAGTTTGTAACGCAGTCAGGATTTCATCACGTGTGCATTGGCATGGTCTGAGCCATTCTAAATCAGTAAACAGAGAACAAACAAATTCAGTGGGGAATAAAAATTAATAAATCACGGAAATGTTTATGCTTGCAGTTTCAGCACAGATTTGTGGAAACACACTGTGAGTAAGGGAGTGTGTCTGTTTCCCTAAAACCATGTGAGAGCAGCGACGAAAAAGCTTTGTCTGAACTGCCTCCTGTGTAGACAAGTGTTAGTGTAAACATTTCAAGTCCTCGCACTGTCAAAACCTTCGATTTGGTTTGTATCTGTTGGTGCACATTAGTGACATTTAAGGCACTGTCAATGCAGGCGGAGGGGAAGTCAGACAGACCGGCGGGCAGGGACAGAGGCTAAGAAATGTTTTGTTTGATAGCACTGTATGTGGAAACACTACCTGTCTGCAAGGTCAGGGAGGAGCACACAAACAACTTGGAATTTCTATGCAGTGTCTGGGGTAGGTGCATGTCACGCTGTCAGAGTCAGCTGCGTAAACAAACTGTTGCAGTGCTTTCAGCAACATTTGACCAATTTATTTTCTCTCTTTGAAATAAAACAAAATGGCACTTTTGAACAAATGTCTGTTTCACACCATGGACCTATTGCTACTGGACACAGCCCTCGAGGTGGAGCCCCCTTTATTCCTATGTTAGCTGTTCAGTGGCACATTAAGCCAAAAACGCTCATCTTCTGCATAGCTTCCGCATGAGGCCCATACAGTGTGCCGACTGAGCCATGTAACTTCCTGTTTGGCGCCCAGTCAAGTTAAATGAGGGTAAAATTATTTATTTGTGCGGCTCTTGTAGACCATATGGCTCCAGATATGACAGTGAAACGAGTCATTTCTCCGGGGCTGTGACACTTAAAAAAAAAGGAATCCACCGTTTAAAACCCCTTCTTCCGCAATGTTAGCGTAGTGCAACATGTGACGTAGGAATTACACACTTCAGTCATTACTAAATCTGGCTTCAGAGCCTGGCACTCCCCCTAGTGGCTTGTTTCAGGGCAGGTAATGTCGTCGTGTTTGTAACAGAGGCTATTAAAGTAATGTAGTGAATGGAAACTAGTGACATTTATTTCTAAAAATAACCAAACTGTAAGTAAGTTACTAAGTAACTCTACCAAAGTGTCTCTGCATTTGTGTCCTCACCATGTTGCTATTGTGACAATGCGTGCTTCGTACTTGTTCATTAGTGTGTTGAATGCATAGAACTTTACTTTAAAAAGCGTCAACCAACATAGCTGTTGAGAGAAATCCTCCCACACCACGATTAAATTAAAACATTGGTATCAAAACAACATTCAGGGGATGGAGACTAAATTTAACGCAACATAAAAATGTGAACTCAGAAATATCTATTGAAGCTTCAGTATGAAAATGAGATTAAGTTTTAGTTACGCTGAAAAGAAAAAAAAAAGGGTAAATTGTATCATCAGCATGCTGGAACTATTGTAACTCTACTACAATAGCCAGGTTTGAAAATTGTTGCTCAAAGGCAGCTGAAATGCTGATACTTGGCAACAAACGAGTAGAATGCGAGTTGAAAGAGACTGACTCCACTTAACTCAGGTGCATCAGTGTGAGCACCCGTGGTCGATCCTCAGGATCGTTGCTGGCTCACCTCTTAATCACCAGGAGCAGTCAGCTTTTCCAGCATTTACGTTTAGACTTTTGACCTGTGTGGGTTTTTTTTGCTGACAACCCTGGGAATATAGCGTTTGCCTCTTTCAGTCAAGCTTTTCTCCACAGCTCTCAACTTTTCATCTTTTGCTGAGCTTTGTATGGAGTTTGAAAGGGATTTCAAATAGTCAGCATCCTTCAGGTGCCTCCTACATATTTAATATTCTCTTGTAGGAGAATCACCCATCTGCGATTATTTAAGATCAAACTAAAGACCACATAGCACATTTATGTAAATCTAAGGAGACTGAAAATCACGATGAATTAATTTACAATTAGGCTTATGTAAATCACAGTGTCTCTGATTTGTATAAATCAAACGTTTCTGCCAATTCATCCTTTTGGAGTAGTTCTAGTCAACACATTCTCAGTGGGTTCAGGCAGTTCTCGTGGATTGATCTGGTTCTTACATTAATGTAAATTTTAGGCTGTGTAGGTGGCAAACTGGGAGGTGGAGGTGGAAGTTTTCCGTTAGACAGGAGGAAGTGTAGGTTCTTGAGTAAGTGGGATTGATCCTTGACTCTTGTTGGACTTCAACTCAGGCAATTACTCCACACTGTTCATTTGCAGTTATGAACAGGTTTTCTTGTTCACACGGTGTAATTTTATATCAAGGGATTTCACTCCCACTCAGTCCCTTTCTCTTTTTCACTATTCCTCCCACTCCTGTATTGTATTTCAAATACCAGATGAAACTGACCAACATATAGTTTAATTTATCACAGATGAAAGTTGCATTTTCTGCAATCCCCAGACTTCCTTAAAGAAATCAGGCAAATGTGGAAGTCGTCTCTTTGTGAAACGACAAATTCTTGATTATTTTTGCATGAACATGCGGCAAATGTTAAACATTGCCTCTTCCTTTGTACAAATCACTCCCTCCAGGAAATGCACAACACTGTGGCTAAAATACAGAAAAACAAATATATATGCCTATACAAATAAACGCGGTGTCAAAATAGTTGAGATCCATTTACTCCTAATATAAATACCAGTATGTACACACACGGAGACAGTGTCAGGAAAACTGGGATACATTCACTCCTGCCAGAAACACAAATACAAGAAAGGGCCAATATACATAGTCCTGAAATGATTCTGCCATATATCAAAACTTTGCCTGCTGCATTGTGGTTGCCATAAATTCATTGGAAAGTGTTAAACCATTATATTAAAGGTGTGTTGAAATCGGAAGTGAAGAGGAAATGGCAACACAGTGTGTCTGTGAAAAAGAGGAAGTGTTACACTCAAGGCTCTGTCATTCTGTCTCTGATGATCATTCTTGAATAAGTATAAACTTTGCAAATTTAAAGGAGGTGTAATCATGTAACCATGATGTATTCAAGTTTAGAGATCTGATGAAAATTGCTAAAGAATATGTAAGCCTGTGTAACAGCTTGTGAACAGGTCTAGAGGAGAGTGTTTTCCGCACACTGTTGAGTCCCATCCCAAACTGACTCCATGCTCGCAGCACCTTGTCGATGAGGTCGTCGGCATTTTCTCGACTGCCACTGAGGGGAATTTTCTGGTGTAGCATGCTGAAACTCTTTCAGGTTTCCCGGGAGCTCAAACCTCCCTTTGGATCTGTCCCAGTTTGTCGCGACACACCGAGCCCAGTATTTGTCTTGTGGCTTAACAAATCAGAGAAGCAAGCACCCGTAGCGATCAATGAGGCCCCTGGCTGATTCGGAGGAGAGCTGAGTGAGCTGGTCTGACCTCACACACGTCTGTGTCCGGGTGCTTCCGGGAAAAACTGATGAATGTGACTGCTGTCTGCTGCGAAGATGGAGAGGCCCGATGGAAAACTTGAAGCTGTGGGTCATGTCGCTGTTGGTGTTGAGGTGAGTCTGGGGGTGAACAGTGTTTTTTCTTGAGCTGCTCAAAGTTCTCTGATTTCTTCCTCGTGTCTTCGACTCTCCCCCCTCAAGGCTGCCGCCTGCACCCTTCATGCCTCTGTACGCCTCATCTCTGCGACAGATTTTGTTTTAGCAGCCTGAACTCAACCTTAAGACTTTGACATCTATAAACCAAACCTTTTCACTCATCATATTAACCTATTTAAAGGATTTTCAATGATAGGCCTTCCCCCTCATCAGTCCCATTAAATAAATCGACATAGAGTCAACAGGGACGGAAAGATTAGCGATCGTTAGCTTGTCTTGGTCTTCGAGTATGTAGGAATCAGGTTTAAGGTGACAGGGATCTGAAGTTTATGAATGATTTATGGAGTTTGCCTTAATTTGATGGGAGCTGGGGGTGGCTCATAAATAATCACAGTCAGAGACAATTGCTGTAGGCGTAAATACTGCACATATGCTACCTGTCTTCACCAAGTGATGACATTCATAGAAAATGTTGAACACTTTTTTGGCTTTCAATGTCAAACAACAGTGTTTGAATTAATGGTTGAGATAAACTGTGAAGAATCAAGTGAACAACAGGGAGCAACATGTCGACTCAAGGGAAGTTGGTTTATGTCAGTTAGGGTCACTTTGCTTGCAGTCCCTCTTCTCAGAGACTTGAGAGTACTGTGTTGTCAGTGAGTTATGGATTTTACTGACCTTTTGCGACTGTTTCCACTAAGGTATTATTGAGTTGATATGGATTTTTAAAATTTAATGTAGGATAGCTGTTCATATTGGATCTGTTAGGAACAGAGGGAGACCACTTGGATCAAGACCACTGGCGCACAATCACTTGGCCAAATGTAATTACTTCTGAGAGCTTCATTAAATTCCTAGTGTGAGAGTTGTCATTACGAAAGTATCAATAGAGCGTATCATTTAGGAGGAAGGGTATTTTATTCTCATTTATCATAATTGTGTAATTCCATGATACTGTAGATATGATTACTCACCCAGTCTGGGTTGCAATGAATAACTCACTGTTTGCCAAATTGAAAAAATAATTTAATTCAGTAGATTTAATAGGCCCTCTCATATAGTTGCCATTTTCATGGGACAACACTGTCCAGAGAAGAGAGAGGACAAGCTTAAATTCCAGTGGTTGAAAAAAAAAAAAAAAAAAACTGAGCTGATCATACTCCACTGGAAATAGTGGGTATTACATAAAAACAGTTTAAAAAATTGCGCGAAAGACTTTTAAGTGTCTGTATGTTTGAAAAGTTATTTTCAGGAAGAATGTAATGGCAGACTGTTGACAGTTTTTAAGGAAAACTTGATTTAATGTGTTGCTTTTGGAATCAAACTGCATTTCTTTTTTCAACATTTTCGATTGCGAGACAGCGATGTGTAATGCAAACATGGACAAACAGGCCTTGACCTTCCTGTGAGGACCCCAACAGTGTGACTTCGAAGGAGGATTGTTGGTCCAACAGGAGGTCCATGCTCTGTGCATGTGTAAATTTTACATAAGTAATAATTATTAAATCTTTATTGTAGTGGAATTCTTAATAATACATGTAGCGTACAATAAAATTTAAATTGACTGTGAAACTCAGAAATATCGTTATTTTACAATCTGGAGAAAGTCCAGACCATCAAGCCTGAGCCCTTTGTCCTATTTCTGGGAGATGAGATGAACCACTCTCAGGCTTTGACTGATGGGTAAGTAGTGTATTTATGACTAACATCAAATACACCAGGTAATGTTCCTCAGTGCGGTAATTCCTGCAGATGGTCGTCTGTCAGCTGCCTGGCACTGAGTCTCCTACCATAAGATTTCTGAGAAATTCCCATGGTGCTATTCCTGCTGCTTCAGCCATCAAAGCTTATTAAAATCTGATTTTAATTTTGACATATTTACTGCTTTTTGGAAGGGGGGGGGTATCTAAAGCATGGTCAAGGGGGCAGCAGAACAGACTTTGAAGAGGTCCATATGGATTGAGCATGTAAAGTGTGTAAAGTGTGTAATCTGTGTGTCACTGTGAAACTTCAACTACCACTTGCAGCACATCGTCATACCTAAATAACTGAGGGACGATTTTCAGCATCACCTGAGACGAACCTAAAATCATTAGCCAGAAGACCTGAGAGGGGTCTTAGGTGCAGTTGGGTGTCCAAACAGGACAGTGATCGCAAACACATTTCAGAAGTGGTAAAGGAATGGCTCAAACAGGTTTTGGAACAGTCTTTACGTGTTCTTGATTTAGTTCAAGCCAGGACTTTTGGGACTGTGCTGAAGAAACTGAAGTCCGTGCCAGGAAGCCAGAAACTGGACGGCTATCAGAAGCGCCTAACTGATGTGAAAATGGCCGAGGGAACCAAACATTAGAATTACTGTATGTACATTGCTGAGCCAGCAGATAGGCTCTATAATATAATATAATAATAGATAATAGATTAATTACTGAACCAAACTCAGTGAATGTTTTGATAATTACAGCTTATAGCTCATAAAAAATCCAGCATCTCAAAATATAGGAACATTACATAAGACCAATCAAAAAAAAGAAGTTATAGTACAGAAATGTCGACCTTCTGAAAAGTATGTTAATTTATGCACTCAATACTTGGTCGGGGCTGCTTTTGCACGAACTACTGCATCAGTGCGGTGTGGCAAAGGGTGATCAGTGGCACTGCTGATGTGTTATAGAAGCTCCATACTGTACTGGGGATGCTTATTTCTTTTCCATCAGGACTAGTAACCGGTTTGCTGCCACCACTGGTATGCACCTGGACATTCATACAGAGGAATAACGGCTACATTAAAGTCCAGCACGTGTAGTGATGATGCAATTTCTAATCCTTGTCATGCCGCAGTTACAAAGATGATCTTTCTTTCATCTAATTCTCCATGTCACTGCTAATAAACTTTGCTCTTGCAGACTGAGGAAACATGACATTCTATGTCGGAGATGATGACATTCTTTAGTAAGGTAGGAAATGCGTTCTTCCCTGCCACAGGAAACCGAGGTGACAGTGACAGTATTTGTAATCAATCAGCTACCAGTAGCCTTTCAATTAGTTAGACTGGTGGGTCAGGAACTGATGGAAGCATAACAACAAAGTCAAATGTGCCCGTAATAGAAACGGCTGGGCACAAAGCTGCATATAAATCTATGTAAAGCCAATCCTGCTATTTCTACAATGGCATTCATAAGACAGAGGGATGAAATTTAGATCATAAGTGGTACATAATGCAGAGGATGTAGTGGCGACAAACGTAATTGAGGACAAAACCACTGGCAGCAGGGAAAGAGCATGAAAGGCATCGGAGGTGATGTGAGAATTTAGAAACCATTTACTGTATGAACTGATCGGATGGCATGTTTACCGGCTAAATCAAACAGGAAAAAAGAGAGGAGATAGGAGATATATAATGTATGTAGGGTATCTCCAGTGTTGACTAGCTATCTCCAGTAATATTCAGCCTCTGAACAGACTTCCACTGACAGCGTGGGGGTGTCGGCTGTGTGAATCTAAAGCTGCCCACCGCCCTTGGTTAAATAAAAACCCTGGGATGTTCAAAATGATTAACCACAATGAGTATGACTGATTGTACAATGTTATGACGTTGTGTTTCAAAGCGGAGACGAAACCGCCGAAACAAAGAAAGAACACGGAGTGCGAGACAGAAATACCGATCCAAAGGTTTCAAAGAAGGAATCACAGAGAAATTGGAAAACTTCAGGGCAGACTTGAGAGAGTTTCATTGACCTGAGTGCTGATGGAAAAGGACTTAAACAAAAGCATAAAGACTCCCAAGAACAGGCTGAGGAGGTGGAGAAACAGCTAGAAACGTGTGTGAAGAAACAGAGACAACCCTCCAAGAGCTAAAATGGTCAAAAAGATAGATTACAACTACAAAATGTGAAAAGGATATTCAATGTGAAGATGGTATTTAATGGAAAATATGTGGCTGCTTTATGTCAGGCTTCTAGCTGAGGGGAATAAAAGAAAGACCAGTTATAGATTACTTGAGCACAGTGCTTCACTCAATAATACAGGAGCTTGACCAGGCTTGCTTTGGCGAATTCCCTTTGAATTAGGGAAGAGGTGAGAGAAGGGACCCCATTTTAACTATTGTAAGTGTAATTTATAGTTGACTACCAAAAACTTCAGGTCTCAACGAAAATGAGTGAAGCACCCTCTTCTTTTCTATGTGCTGTGTAATAAACAAAAAACAAAAAAACAACTTCATAATGATTCAGCCTCTTTTAACTGACAGACCATCTGCAAACATATGAGTTGACTCTTGACTTGATGAGAAGGCAGAAGAGAAGCTACCCCCCTGTCAGGATCAAGATGGCCCTAGTAGAGTGGTGGCACTACTTACGATCTGACCTGGCCACTGATCCCTTGATAAAGATGGGGCACCCATGCTTTTATCTCGCTTTTAGATGTCCGAGAAACGTCAAGCTGCACTCCAAATTCCAAGGAACGGTTATGCACGATTGAAAGTATCTCAACGGGAAGAATCAACATATGGATTGGAAGTGGCACCCAGCAAGGCTTTGAGGCCCTGAAAAGCATGGTTCAGTCAGTCTGAAGCAAAAGAAAGCAAAGAAAATCTGTCAGGACCCCCACCACTATAACAGTGGTCTCTCAACACAACTGAGCCCTGGAAAAGAAAAGGCCTGAGGACCAGACAGAGGCTTAAGAGGAGTGTCCTGCCTCAGGCCATCAGAATTTGTGCCGAGTACCATGGTGACCCTTCGGGTCAGAATGTGAAAATACTGCACAACTGCTTTATGCTCAGCTTTACTTTGAAAAATGGAGGGACCAGTTTTTTCCCTAGTGCCATGAGCACCTGCATCTGTATGAACTAGTCTAAATATAAAGCCAGAAATCTTTATGTATGTTAGCCTATCTCAAGAACTTTTCATCAGATCTACTTCAGTCTCAGCAGCTTAATTCAATATCAGTACAAAAATATTTGTGATAACAGGGGTGTGGCTTCAGTGCTCTGACTTCATGTCTCTGCAGACAGAAGCTAGGCTCTCATGTGATCTCTCTCATCTGATCTCATGGGGAAGCAGACATAAACAAAATGGAGATAAGCGTGGTGTAGCAACTTGCTGCAGTAATGTGTTAAACAGCGGATTAAAGTCTAGATGAGTGGGGAAACACAGTCAGTTGTTTTCAATTCATCAGTAAGAACTGGAGGGGAAGTTTTAAGTGTCCGTCAATAGCAGAATGCTAGCTTATGTTAGCCTCAAGGGCTAGAATGTTTACTGTTGCTTGGCAGCAATGTCTGTGTTCCAGCTGGGAGAGTGATAATCTCATCATCCTTATTTTGTATTGTAAACATAGATTTAAATATATATTATATTTTTTTGCAATGTGTTTTTTTATATTTGACATATTTGACAAGTGTTTCTCATGTTACAATGGCTCTTTTCTACAAAGTGACTCTTAGTTTGCTCCTTTATATTTTTTCATAATATATGATATGTCCGAAACATGACATTTCACTGCAGTGTACTGGCATAATTACAACTACAACTGCACAAGGGGCAACTGTGGTCTCCCAAAATACAGCAGCTTTGTTTTCCCCACCCATAAAAACTTTGTTTTTTATGGGTGGTAAGAAATTATTTTATGTGGCAATATGGTGCCCATTTGAGTGTGTCAGCTGGATGAGGGGCAAACATTGTGTGATTGGATTAGGCTGAGAACCGATGATTAGAGCAACCCGTCTTTGAAACCATTATACATCACACACCCAGTGAGCCAAATTGTTGCAGCAGTGGACTCAAAAATTGTGTGCTGTGTCACCAGCTTGAGATGAAACTAATGATTCCTGTGGGCACATTTACTCCTGCAGCACTCAGGGAAAAAAAGAGGTATTGGTGAAAGTAAAAACAGTAACACTTTTCTTTGAGTTACTAAAAGCAGCCAGTTCCAGGCAGATTTGCACCCTGTTTACTGTACAGAGAAGAAGAAATCATTTTCCTTTTTTGTCAAATTACACATAAAATACAAACCAATGAGTAGAAATTTCTCTGAAAAAAAACACAATAAATTCAGTGAAGTGATAAATAGTGATTCCACTCTGAATTAAATTATTATTCAATACATATGATGGGGAAACTTGAAAACATGACATACAGTACAAATCCCTCACTTCAAGTTCATGAATTGTGGGTGAAGTGTACTGGATGCTGGTATTCAACATATTTGCCTGCAAAAAAATCCAAATCAAACAGTAGAATATGTTGCTGGTTAATGTTCATTTACCATTTAAAGAAGTGTTGTTTGATCCGACTCCTCATTATGAAGGACATCATTTGTCTGTGCCCTCCAAATACAAAACACTTTTGCAAATGAATCTATGATGTTACAACACTATTTTAGTTAAGATATTTATGGTTATGATAATAAAAAATTAGGCTAAGGTTACTGAATGATGGAGGTCACGGTGAAAAGAGAACAAGGCTGAAAACAGAAGGAACACATTGTCTCTTGTGTTAAAGTCTGATTTTTTTAAGGAAATATAGCACACAATGTAATGGATGTAGAATAGTGACAGCACTGGTGTTTACATTGGTCCCCTCTAAACTTTGCCATCATGTTACAATTTTGTCTTTGTTTTTGTGTGTTTTCTGCGGTGGAGAAAGACAGACTTTCTGATCCTGGCTAGAACAGTAGGTCTTCACTTCTGATAAATGTTGTTATTGCCAGACAGAAATTTTAGTAAATCAACCCCTCAAGAACAAATATGTTCATACAAGTGGTTGTGTTCTTGCCAGTGTGTGCTGGCTGGCCAAACCTACACCAAGCCAATAAACATGCTTGGCATTTAGTCTGAACCTTGACATCTAGCCTGTCATCAGAAAAAAAAAGCAACTACTGTGAAAGCAGCTCATTATGACTTATTATTACAGATGCAGTATCAAGTGCAACAAAGACAGTGTAGAGAGGCAGCTGGGGTGGATTCAAGAAACACAGGACTGTCATCCAGGAGACCGCTGTTCATGACCATACAAAATGTACACAGGTAAGTGTAAGTAATGTCCTTGTCTTGACCCAGGGTGTCATCTCCTCATGCCAAGCCTAACCAAACTGTGACTGCACGATAAAGCTCCGGTACACAATTTGCTGGTATGCTGTCGGGGCTGTTTTGGGAATGGTAAACTCTGTGGTTTTGTTTCGTCAACTTATTTACGTACGACGATGTGTTGATAAATTCCAGGCAGAAATATTAAAGATCCTATTCGTGAAAAAAAAAAGTTGATTTTCGAGTGCCAGTCCTAACTCATCAGATGTTTTTAACGATTGTAGGACGGGTCAGTCACCATCCCAATGCGTCAGTATTTGATGAGTTGGGAATGATCCTATAAAGGACCGTCTTGTGCTAAGGGGTGAGTTTTACCACTGTGTCATGGCCCAGCTCAGAACACAGATGGTCTCACCACTTTTATCAAAGCAGTGAAGGATTATCAGGATGGAGCTGGTCAACAAATGAGTGGAGACCAGAGGCTTTTAAGAGGAGCTCACAGGTAACCTCTTTAAGACAATCCCTAATGAAGACTGAGAACTGGGACAAGAACACTGATTAGATATTGGACTAAAGCAAAGGCGCCGAGGGGCTTGGCCATGACGCAAAGGTAAAGGCCCATCTCCCAGTGGGACATGCAACCATGGGGCGTCACTGGGGTTGTGAAGGGAATTCCAAAGCATGTTTGATGATCACAACCAAACTCAATGTTGGAAATGATGAAACCCTCTTGTAAGCAGGATGCAGTCCCTTCCATGTTGGAGTCAAACTAGAGACAGTCAAAACCAAGGTGACAGTGACAGATTTAATCTGCAGCCAGCCACTAACTGGCTTTTATCTCAACTCTCAGTGGTCCAGTGACGAAAACCAGCCTCAACATTCTCCTGGTATTCATTCGTCTCTCCACCCTGTTTGTGTTTCTCTTCAATCCCATGCTCCAGTTTTCTTGATTTTTCCACTTTACTCCATGTTCTCACACTTTCTCCATCCCATTTTCTTCTTTATCATTTGTCATATTGCTGCCTCTTTTCTTTTACCTTTCCTTCTTCCCTTTCACCCTCTGTTTTTTGGTGCTCCTCTCTTAAAGCATCTTTCTTTTCGATCCTCTCTCCTTATTTTACCTTCTTTGACCCTTTCTGTTTTGCTCTTCTAGAATCCTTGTCTCAGCTTTTTCTTTCTCAGCACTCTCTTTCCTCTCTCTCGTTTTGTTCCTTAACCCCTTTTTCTTCCTTTACCCACCCTGTACCTTCCCTCTCTTTCCGCTTACGCTTCCTTTCACTCATTTTATGAACTTTTCATCATCTTTCTCACATTTTACTTGAAATGGATGGAAATACACTTACTGTCTCCTCCTCCCTTTCCTGCTCCTCTCTTTTTTGGTCTCATCCCTTTCATCCTTCCTCTCTCTCCTCTCGTTCTACTACTTGTTTCATTTTCTACATCTATCAGGCTCCAGATCAAATAGCCTAACTGCACTAACTCATTACTCAGTCTACTCTGTCACTCCCTCGGACCTGCTCGCCCTCCTCAGGCACTGAGTTTGTTCGCAAGAGCGGGGACATGATGTCATTTAATGACACAACAAGATTGGACAGTGCACACATCCTCCTAATTTATGTGTGTGTATGTGAACGTGTGGTTTTGCAGAGGAGTATGCATGCTGTTGCCTTTGTGAGTGAGTGAGTGAATGAGTGAGACGCTTCCAGCAATTTCAGCCAAGGTTAATGGAGAACAGCTTTGCACCTTCTTTCTGCATAGCAGAGGGGAGAAAAAGAGAGAAAGAATGCAGAGACGGAGCAGCTGCAGGATACCCAAAGAAAAAGAAAGATGGAAGGATTAAAAAGAAAGAGAGAAAGAAAATCAAATGCGAGTTTAAATAGATGGCCCATTAATCTTCTCTTGGTGGCAGCCAACCATCTGTGTGTGTGCTTGTTTATCAAACAGGTAGGCTAATTACGCCGCAGCGAAGGCACACAGTCTATCTCAGGTACAACTTAATATCACAGTCACAGACACTTGGTGATTCGAGGTTTTGATCTTTAAAAAAGGAATGAAGCTCAGTGGTCGGAGAATAAGATGTCAAAATATTGTGTGTTTTTTAATTGCTACGAAAAAGGAAACATTCCAAATCCCCAAAATGCATACTGGTGATGCACATTTCTGTAAAACTGAAAAGTTAAAAAGTCAAATTTTTTTCATCACAATGCCATGCTTATGTTTTCATTAAGTTAGGGCAAAAAAAACACTTGGTTGGGAAGACATCATGTTTTGGCTTAAAGTACCCGTTTTGGTCACCAGTCAAAAATATTTGCTATATGTCACCACAAACGTGGCTGCAAATTGTCCATCTCCATTTAAATATCCAGTGGTGTCACACTTACAAATATTGAAGCTCAGACTCCAACTGTGGTCACTGGCTTGGCAGCCTAGTAGCCACTCATCATGCATCACTGTATCTGTGGTTTGGAGACATGTTAACACTGTATCCTGGTGACTGAGGCTGAGAATCTGAGCGGCTTGACCATATTTCGATCATATCTGATATTCTTGACAGTTGTATTGTGAGTCTCGTTGACCTTCATTTATTGCTTCATTAGCACAACATTGTAAGTCAGTCAGTTTCCATTAGGATCCACCGCTTACAAAATTGCACCAGTGTGCCGGAGGAGAGTTTAATAGCAATCAAATTATAAGTTGATTACAGTCCCTGAATAAAAGCCGACCATGGTATCAATATTTATGCTTCATAAAACACTTAAATGACACAGTAAATAAATGATGACACACTACACTTCAGCCCATTCCAGTGAAGTGACTGTAGAGTCTGATATGATCTCACCTGTAACCACAGTCAGTCAAGTGTGCTCATTTAAAAACTGATGGTTATAATTTGCTTGGAAAATGTTTCTGGATGTATTTGGAGCTCAGTTCTTCTAATAAAACATTGGCACTAACTCCTTATGGAGAAAAGGAAACCTGCCTTAAATGAATTTGCAGTGTGTTTTTCCCTGCCGGGCCTCTGACTGCTCAGGATATGACTCCTTGAAGCTTGCATGCTTCGTGTTGTGGTGACACCGCAGATTATATTCTTTAGCAACAGCAACTGTTTCACCGCAAATGAGGCATGCAGGTGTTGCATTTCTAAAAGTTGGCATGACGAATGCATACTTCATCAGTCAGTTCGCTATTAAAGAGGCGGTTTTCCACATCAACTTCACGTTTCATAGAGTGCCATTTTACCTGTGTTAAATCGATGCTAGAGGCTTTTTTCCATCCACTTATCTTGACACTGGGTATTTGTGTTGAAGCCAGTGATGGATATGACAGCCCCACAATCGAGGCAAAATATCTCTATCACTCCTGGTGGTTGACTGTGGTATAGGTGCGAGGAGCCTGACTGGTAAAGGCAAAAAATGCCTTCAGTTTTGTAATAACATTAAAATATTTAAACAATAAACATGCAACAACTGTTTTAGGTCAAAATGTGATTTTATTACATTTAATTTGAATGTCCGGCCCCCAAATTCTGGACCTCTGACAAATATAGTTGGTGACCCCTGCTCTATTGCATAAAGAAAGCTCCCACTAAATTTTGGTAGGAGCAAGTTATCTGCATGTATTGTGATTGACCATGATGGTGCCACCCCTAAAATATGATTTTATGATTCTAACATGGGTTCGCCTTTGGCTTTTGGTTTGAAGAGACTTGTTTTGCTCTTTTATTCCATATTTTATCTATGTAAAATCTTGGCAGGGCTTACGCACCCAATCAGTTTTACTCAACTTAAGATTTTTGTATAAATACATATTAAAACATCAATCATCATTCTGTTTGTCTGACCTTGTCCCTTCAGGAAGCACTCTGTCCTTAAATTGACTATTCTATCAAAACTCGTGGCTTAGTTTCAACATGATCCCAACCAGTCATGTTCTTTTTTATTCCCGTGAAAGATTAAACAGAAAAGTGAAACTAAAACCCTGAACTTTCATGTCTTTCAAGTTTGAGTGATGCAGCAAAATTCCTTCTACTGCCTCAGATTGCATCATTTTGAAGGCCTTATCTACATCACTGCAAAGATTTTGCTATAAATGTTACAGACAGTATCCTCCTTTGTCCCCAGAAATCATTCCTGGTTTGCCTTCCACAGCTCATTTTCCAGCTCATTATCAGCTTAGCGACCGACATTTGCCAGTGGATGACGTTATCAAGACATCTACCTCTGTTAGTAACTGTCACATCAAAACACTAAATTGGGCCAGAAACTTAAGATTCCTTTTAATATATTTTGAGCTGGCGTCAGCTCATCTATAACTCAGTTGAGATCCACGGTTGCATCAGCCACTGTAACATATTACAGCATCACTTTGAGCCTCGATGCATAATTCAAATAAATGACTGCCTGAACTGAGGGCTGACCCTTTTATTTCACTCCTTTTATCTATGAATTAGAAGCAAGATATTCTTTACTCATCAGTATAATACAAAGAGCAGAGCATGGTTACACTGGCAGAGGAAAACAGCTTTAGAAAACTACATCTACCATGTACTTACGGAGTTCTGACTGTTCGGGAGGAATGGCGACATTTGGACAACATGTCCGTAAGTGCTTGTTGAGTTGTTTTAAACTTATATGGTGGAATTCAGTCCTTGGCCAAAGAGACGTAATCAACTTCTGCTCTAGTGGTCATGTTATGTGGGTTTAAAAGTGTTATTTGGTTGTCCTAGTAGATGGAGGATTCAATTTCAGTTGGATGAGCTGTGTCAAACATCGAGACACACAACCTGTACAGCTCCGAGATAGATCTTTGACCTCCTTGTAGAGAAAGTGAGAAGAGAAAGTCGTTCCTGTAGGGTTTATACAGAAGAACACCTTGTTCAAGATGTGATTATATGACCAAAATTGACTTTTGTGTGGTTCATAAATGTTTTCCTGTTTCCAAAACATTTGTGGGTGAGAACATTTGGTGAAATCACTCAATGAGTGGTTTGATCAGTTTATATTTCAAACTGATTTGCACCATCCCTATAATAGTTTCAGGAGCCCATCCTCATCCGTAAAATGAAAAAGCAGGTTGGGCGACAACCCATAGTGGCTGTGGAAAGAAGAAAGTGAGGAGAGGTACAATAAAGAGTGGACGATAAGGAGCGAAGGTCGGGTTACTTTCATTCAGGAGACCACTTTCCATTTGTTAAGCTAGATGTCAATGGTGAGTTCTTACACCCAAGTTGAAGTTACATAACGCAACATAAATGACTTATGTAACATGGGTACACTTGTGACTTAAGTTACAGGGGTAACATTGTGATGTTAACCCAAGCCACATAAACCTTACCCAGTAGTTTTAAAAACTTAACCAAACTGTGACAGTACAAAGAAAGTCCATCCCATCTGTTGCCATTAACGCCACAATGGTCATGATGGGAGATGGGAGACATGTTTTAGGGAGATGCTGAAAACTGACCTATTTATTATTTCAGGTATGTGTTGAGTTTGGGGCATTCTAGGCCACATAACAACATATCAAACATAATTCACCTCATTGAAATACCAGATATAGAATCTTCTCATAGAATTTGTGTTTCAACATTAGTTCTTTATCTTGGTTCAAAAATGATTTTTTCGTTTATAGAGCAAAACCAGCCTAGTAGTTGGCTTGATACTTTCTTTTATATATGGAAATAGAGAATGAGAAGGACATGACTTGCACTAATGTCATTTAAAAAGTATCTTAGCCCCAGGCTATAAGACAGACGGTTTTGCTGCCGTCTCTGGTTGGAAATTTTAATCCACTTTCACCACTGACTATACCCACCCATCACTCACTCTCTTCATCATGCAATCAGGCTTGCAATAGAGAAGTATAACATAACATTGTCTTAGCAACTTCCTCTAACAATTGCTGATAACTTTCTCTACACACTCCCATGCTACTTATGCCTTTTTTGTGCGTGTTTAATTCCTCTTCTTATAATAACATTAATAATCATCCATTCATTCCATTTTCAACTTCCATTTTTTCTGTTGTCAGAGTGCTGTGCTCATGCTTTGGTTAGGTTTGGGCACAAAATCCACTTGGTAAAGGAAAACATCATGCTTTGGCTTAAAATACCTCTGTTGATCACCACAAACAGGGGTTGAGATGCTCTAGTTTCTTGTTTTCATCGCCACAAACATTTCTAGAAATTTTAACATGTGGTTTGCAGAAACATGACTACTAACATGGCCTGCACTTAGTACACTACGAAGGACTGCTGTCTAATAGAGGATTTTTGGACATCTTATTTGCGCAAATAAATGAAGGGATGAAAGAATGTGAAACAGATTCAGATACACACATTTGAATTTAAAAGAAAAAAGTGAGAAGACATTTGTGAATGAGTCCAATGTGTGATGTGCTCCTGTTGACTTTACAACTGTTCAGCTGGTTCAGAGGGCTGCCATTTTTTTCTGCTTCATCAAGTGCTGTGCTTTTCCAGTCAGAAAGATGTCAGAAAGCTGTGTACAAGCTGTGTTTTCTCACCAGAGAGAAATGGAACTCAAGCCAACTTAGATTGTAGGCTTTCAGACTTCCTTAACACTTTTAGTTTTAGTGAATGAGAGTCTAACAATGTTTGAGTTTCAGGGCAGAAACCTTGAGGATAGAGTTTTGAGTTGTAGGTAAAACAGCCACTGTGCCTTTAAGAAGATTTAGGGTTGACACTAATATATGTCATGATGTTTACTGTCAGGTCAACCTCACCACAGTGATGACAATGCATCCTGAAGTCCTTTTGTGTTTTAATAAACGAGGGCCTGATAACGGAGAGATGCCTATCTCCCACTGAAGCATGGTAACTGTCTGAGATTCGCTTTGCCGAATACATAAAGGGGAGAGCTGTTAGCCTGCCGCGGAGGAGAATGGCACTTTAAGCTGTTTAATTGGATCAGTCAACAAAAGAACTGCTTACCATTGTGGAAGCTTAAGAAGATCTGAGAGGCTTGCGAGGCAGCCTATCAGGGCGGAGGCAGCGAGGAGGGAAACAAGGAGGGAGGGAGAGCTGAGAGGGAGACAGGTGTAACATGGGGGCAGAAGATGGAGGGACCTTTTTTTTTTTTTTTTAGAAAAGCTGTGATTAACAGGTAGAAGGAAAAGAAAATCATATAAAGGATCGCTTGTACAGAAGTGGTTAAAGAGAGACATCAACCAAGAAGAGAGAGAGAAAGAGGAGAGAGAGCAATGGGATGTGAGTGAATAGAATAAATATGATTGTTTCTTCAACTCCGAGTCCCCTCAGGCGAATTAGAGCTGGGCCTTGTGCAGAGAAACCTGACTGCCTCGCTTTGATCTTCTCTCTAATCAGATCGCAGCTCGGGGTTTAGGGAAAAGGCAGAACATCGTAGGGCCTGTTTTTTTCTTTGAAACCTCTGCGTCTGTGTGTGTGTGTGTGTGTGTGTGTGTGTGTGTGTGTGTGTCAGTGTTTACACGTATCTGTTTGTGTATGCATGTGCTGGGGAGGTCATGTGTCCTATACAGGAATGCTTATAATGAATTTGGAGGGCCCCAGGAGTATAACTGGGCCCTAAAGGCATGCATATGAAAACATCGAATCAATAAGCTCTGCATTCTGATGGTAGTCGTTTGATTTTGTCAGCCCTCATGGAAATTTCTGTGACCACTCAAAACTCAAAACGCCTCAGGCCAGACGTGTAAATATGCGGGTTTGCTTCTAAATCTTCGGCCCAATGCACCAAACAGCAGCCTGTTTTATTAAGATATTGTAGGATAAGTATAAATGTCCCAGTTGAAGAATTTTCTAAGTTAGGATGGACACCCAGGATAGACCCTGTCCTAAATTCAAGACTGAATGCTGATGTCAGCCCGTTTGAGAAGTTAGCACTGATGCTATTCGGTTGTAGAAGTCCACATTGATATTAGCCCGTTGACGAGGCACTATTTTTAACCAGCTGGAGAGCCAAACACTGATGTTGAGGTGTGTGCATGGGTCAAACCTGGGACTTACCCTCTGGAGACTAGGGTTCGCATCCCATGTTGTTTGTTTTTAGTTTGTATGACACAATAGGTTAATTAAAGTAGATAACTCACGTGAGCGACATCAAGCATCAACATTATAAACAGTCCAAAAGTCATTATATGCCATAACATGTGAGTTGTGTATCGGCAAGCTTTATGTTGAAAGTCAAACCAGATGTTGCATATTGTGTATGTATTATTGCTAACTGACAATAGAGGAGGCAGCCAGAGCATCATAGTTTGAACCATACAGGACCTCTGACCAAGCCGCTGTGTTTGACGAGGTGGGAGCAGGAACATGGTGAAATCTCAGTGTACGCATGTAAGACAGAAATTCAAGAAAAAGAAAAGAAAAGAAATATGAAATATTATTTTTAAATCTCTGCAAAACAATGCCCAAACTTTCTGGGTCCCTTTGACTTAACCGTGTGCACCCTACTGTACTGTTTACTGTTATTTTAGGAAGAGGAGTGTGTTGTTCTGGTGTGGATACAGCGTGACTTCTCCAAACAAAGCAAGGGCAACAAACAGGCCAACAAGAAAGTGACTTGTTTGGTTACACGCTGCAGGAGTTTTGTCTGTTTTGGAAATGTAAACATAAATTCCCCGCTGTGCTTCAACAGGGAGCTATGAAACTGCAGTGTCTGTCCCTCTGTGGTTTATCGATCCCCCAAAACTTGACCGGAGATTCAACTTCGATTGAGCTGTTGGAAAAATGACTGATTTTTTTTATTCTGGGATGAACTTTTGATAAAGTCGAAACACCTTACCCCATTCATCAACTTTAAGATCAGATGTTTGGCACATGACATGCTTGCATTACACCACTTTCACTTGTCGGTTGTCTCAACTAGAAAGGTTCTGTTCAAGGCCCCCAAATCATATCAATGATGATGCAAGCACAGGCCAAGTGATGGCAAGACTCATTACAGCCAGAAGTTTAATCATTCCCTGAGAGTAAAAGCTGCGAGACTTTGAAAGCAAACAGACACAAGTTCTGCTTTACAACAAGGAAAATAAGATGTGGAACTCTAGTTATGAGGTATATTCAGAGTTCAGGATGAAATTTGGTGACGTGGCTGTACTCACTGAGCACTCAGTGTGTTTATTTTATTTTATTTTTTTTTTACCCAGTTTGAGAATAACGCTTTTATGAAGCTTTACCATTCCATTAAATGGAGCCCTCTCACTCAACTCTGTTTCATGATTTTCATGAATACCCCATTTTATGTATCAGACTGCATTGGAGCTAATTGGTGACAGCTAGTAAAATGTAAAAATTGGAATGTTTTACAATAATTAACACACAATGAAAATGACTCTGGCAGAGACATTTTGGTATTGTTCACCACATTAACTATAAAAATATCAGCAGCAGCTATTAATGTAAAGGCCCACGTCAGAACACTACCAGCTGAAATGAATGTAATAAACCCAAATTAGTAAAACAAAAAAAGGTGCTGAGCCTGAACCCTACAGTAGCTGAAGATTGCAGAGGAGTTATGTATCTAAACAGTCTGCGTCATTCAGCGTTGGCACAGAATGTGATTTATGCTTGAGTAACAGAGAAAAATAAGAATATGATTGAATTAGATTCTTTATAAGGCTTCTTAAGCAAATGTTATATTTTGGTCACACGTGGAGCCCTCCATATTCACATATGACTGGATAAAATCGACATAGAAAAATGCAAAACAGCTGTGCATGTGTGTGCACATGTGGCATATAGAGCTATAACAGACTTAATCCAAGGGGGCTATTTCTGTAGATCATGAGAGTGATTTATACATTTCCTATTTCACATGAACTCAGCACACACAGACACAGACACACACACACACACACACACACACACACACACACACAGAGTAAATTGGTCCTCACCTCCTGCGTACAGTGAAACACACAATGACAAACACACAAAGGGAGGGTTGCACGGTCATACACACACACACACACACTCGCACACACACAGACATGGTCTATGTATCACTTTGTGACAAGGCCAATCTTTAAGCCTGACTCTTTTTGATAAGTCCATGATTGATCTGTGAGGGTCTATTTCCTGTCTTCACCTGTGATATATCACTTTTACGCTGTCAGTGTGTGTGTGTGTGTGTGTGTGTGTGTGTGTGTGTGTGTGTGTGTGTGTCCTAAAGGTCTGTAAAAGTATTAGTGCCTCCCAAATAGTGAAAACCATAGTGTGCATTTCCAGATACTGCTCATCTCCAGAGAGTGTGCTATATATATATATATATATATATATATATATATATATATATATATATATATATATATATATAGATAGATAGATAGATAAAAATAATGTGACCATTTTCCATTTGCATGATACATTATCTGGTTATTGTTTTATTTCTGCATCATGCCGAAGATTTGCCCCAATTTCACACAGGATGACAAGAAACCATTATTTATCAAATGCTACCAAAAATCTTACTGATGTGAAAATTGGAAAATAGTTTGTATACTTCATAGGAGAGGAATGGGAAGAAAATAATAAATACACGCCTACAAGGTCCAGTCTCCTGATGAAGGGTCACTTTTCTCATCTCCCAGGGTTCCTGCAAGTGACTGGCCAAATGAAATGTTTCATATGTGAACAGCCAATATTATCTCCGTGCAACATCAAACAAACAAATTGGAAGTCATTATTTACATCATTAAGAAGCACTTTGAGACTAGACAGTGTATCAGTCTGGAGAGAAGAGAAGTAAATTTGTTATACCAGAAATATAAAAACCTCAACTGGGCTGACACTTTTTTTACACGTTGCTCAATGGCTAAGCTCCAAACTATGATGCTCTACCTCCCCCTTTAGTGTCAGCTTTGCATGTGAAAAGCTACACGGTCAAGTTAGAAATAATGCACAGTACACAACGTATGATTACACTTCTGAAATAGAGCATGCCGAAAAACAGTTTACAGATGCAAATTATGACTTTTGGACTGTTATTAACAACAGTCATGGTTTGGTTAGGTTTCAGGACCACGGCCATTTGATTAGGTTTAGGAAAAGATCATATTTTAGGTTAAAATAACTACGCTCAGTCTCATAAGTAACATCACATGACTTAAATTATGTAATTTTGTGGTGTAATTTGCATACATTAACTTACTTATGTAACATACCTTAATAATCTTCCTTGACTCTCAAAACCCAGATGCGGCCCATTGTATGACCCATCCAACCACCAGCTGTGACCATATGACAATGTTAATAACAGTCCAAAAGTTATGTCAACCACTACAGACTCTGAGGACTCTGGGGGTCAATACATCATCAAACTTCAATACATGGGGCCACTGACTGGGAGTGAGAACTGTCTGACTGGGCACATAAAGATCTTCTGCTTTAGAGATAAATCATAAACAACATGAGTGTCAGTATACATGTTAACATCCACCCTAACCCTAACCCTCATGTATCATTAGCTCATTTCTCCTTACTCTCAGCTAGCACACATCTCTTATATATGGATAATATATATGTATATGCATATATGTGCATTTATCATGAAAACATAAATCATGTAACCCATAACCCAAGTTTTATCATCTCTTTCTCTTCCTAATCTATCAAACTAACACTGATAGAAACAAGGGAGGCTCTCTGTCAAACAAACTGCACCGGAACTTCTGTCATTTCCACAGCTTTTGCTATTTGTCCGACTGATCTTGCTGTCAGCTTTCAATGGGTGCTTAATGCTTGTCTTGCTTATCTTTTGTGAATGTTTGCTGTCAAACAATAAGCCTCGCTGCGAGTGCTGTGAAAAATGCATGAAGTCTGACATACTGTAAACACACAAGTTGTGTGTTCATGTCATGTGGGATGTGTTTTTCCACGGTGAATAGACATTTTTACATGTTTGCACAGCCAGTAAATCTAATTCATTCACATCCCTCTAATGACATGTGTATAAATCATACAACACAGCAGTCACCATTGCATAAAAATGTGTCATACCATGGCAAATTTCTTGTGTGATGTTCGTACTACCCAAATCCAAGTCATTAGGATTCTGAATATCATTCTGCTTGGTTAATATTGTCTGCCGTGTCCCCTTCCTTCTGCCTACCACCTGTTCTGATTTGATGAAATGATCAGAGATCCTCAACAAGCATATGTCCCGCTTCAACTATGATACACTCTTTCCTTGCCAAGGCCTCAGATGCTATGCAGAACACAGAAGATATAGAACCAACAGCCACATATGGTGTTTCCTCTTCCGTCTCCTACCTCTCTAAATATGCAGTCTGAAAATATGACCCCATGAAGCCAGTGTGGCTGACATCACAAGTCTGCAGTTATTTGCCTTATTTGCTTTCAGAATCACAGGACTTTCATTCAGGAGACTGCTGTTCATGTCCAGCGTGAAACCAGAAGTCAAGAGTGACTTCCTTTAACTTACTAACATAATAAATTTCCGTCCCTTACATAAGATAACAAAAGCGAAACCACAATGTTTTCCTAAACCTAACCAAGTAGTTTTCGTGAAGATAAACCTAATACCTCTACCTTTACCGTCAAGAATCTGGCATTGATAACTTGTGTGAGAAAACACCAGGGGAGCTACATGTCGAAGTATGAGCATGAGACTGAACCCCAAAATTGCTCCTGATGTGCAGTTGGCACCTGTTTGGCAGCCTCCGCCATCAGTAAGGGTCCTGTGATGAGCTGGCGACTCATTCAAGATGTACCCTCGCCTTCACCCATCGAGTGGGATTTGGCCCCAGTAACCCTGCAAGCCCCTGCAAGGGGGATATAAGCGGCAACATCCCCGCGACCCTCATGGAAAAGCGGAAAAAGAA
Source organism: Acanthopagrus latus (assembly GCF_904848185.1). NCBI lineage: Eukaryota > Metazoa > Chordata > Actinopteri > Spariformes > Sparidae > Acanthopagrus > Acanthopagrus latus. Next base: position 10,881,588 of record NC_051056.1, read on the forward strand.
AACAGACAAGAGAAAAGAACAGACTTATTACAACCTATATTGGTGACCTCTAGCAACTGTAGTACTTATTATAGCTTCGAAGAAGAAGTAGAAGAAGTAGTTTGAAGAGTGAAAAGTCTGTAGAGGGAAGAGGCCGGTGATGCATGGTCCAGTTTAACAAGTACAGCACTTTGATTCAGGAGAACAATGTTAGTGTGCAGTGTGAAACCAGAAGTCCATGGTTAGTTCTGGACACTTACTAACATTGTGAAGTAATGTGGGTACAGATGTAACAAAACGATTTTAACCCAAACCACAATGTTGTTAAAAGCCTAACGACATCAAACCTAACCAGACTGTGACCGTATGATGAAGGTCCAGTATGAGTCAGTTTTATTTCTCTGAAGTTTGAAATATGGTGTTTTGAGAGATAGCTGCATATGAGGATGTTTGAATTTATATCAGTGCTGTTGTACTTAATGTCATATTCTTTTGATTTTGCCCATAGGAAGACGAGACCGGGGTTAATGTTTACCACAAGGGTTGGGTCATTGAGTCACTGCACACCTACTGGGGCCATAGAAAGAGAATTAATGTTGATGGTATAGAAGGCTTTGGAAAAGTCTAGTGAGGATACTGAATGTAGCCTCTTCATCATCTTGTTGTTGAATTGGGATATAGTCTATTGTGTTCAAATGTACTAAACTACAGGGGCGAGACATTAGTTTAGAAAAGTCTAAAAAAAAAAAAAAAAAAAAAAAAAAAAGGGTCCTAGTTATTCAACACTCATCTTTAAAACCCTCCAACTGGGAGTATCACCCTTTGTTTTATGCTGAGCTTATGAAGGGATAGCGGTGGGACTGGTGAGGCAATTACTACATTTGTCATTAAAGCCATGTTTATCAATTCAGGAAGAAAAACTATTTCCTATTCAGCTGTGTAAAAACATGTTTGCATCTCCTACTCTCAATACACTTCACTAGCTCCCACAATACACCTACCTATCTTCCTCTGTTCTCATCATCTTTTCGAGAAAGTTAGATTCTCTCAGCCGTTACTCTCTATTGTTCCGCGATGAATGCAAATTCTACAATTCACAGCTTCTCCCGGGATGCGGAAATGGCCTCCGAAAATTACTTTGCACACCTCACTGGCTGTCACAAAGAGGGGATGGGGAGGAGTGGTGAGGGAGGGTATGAAGAGGGAGGCAGGGGTCAGTGTAGAAGAAGGAGAGATGAGAGACGAGCAGAGAGGAGGGAAAGAAGGAGCGAGTCAGAAACAGAAAGAAAAGACAGTGGCTGATCTTTAGCCCCGCCTGACCTCTTCTCCAGGTCTTCTAACCCGAGAGCAGGACGTGGCGGCCTCCTCATTAGAATGGCTTTTTGTACACTCTGAAGGTACAGCGACCGGGTCAGCTTCGTATAGGAGGGCAGGGCAGGAGGTCGGTGTCTGTTTTGAGTGGTTTTGACCCTGTTTGATTTCTGCAGTTTAAAAGAGTTGTTAAAGTAGCTAGTAAGGAAAAGCGAAGTGCAGCGAAAGACAATTTAACAATAATTACAACAAATAATTACAACAAATGTGTTTGTGGTAGCACTGAGTAAAAACCTGGCTCTGTCTGTCGGATCAGGCCATGCGAGTCCACAACCCTACTTAACTTAACTTACTTCCCCCGTTGTCTTGTCACTGTTTTAGCATTCCTCAATTTATTGAATCATCCTTTGAGAGACCTTGAGTCTAATGTATGCAAGATACTCTCACAGGTCTAAATATAAATTGGCGCGCTCTCATCTGACTTACAGTCATAAGAAACAGAGGGCGGTAATTGTCAGTGATGGCATAATTTTATTGGATTCGTCGTTTACTCTTTTTAGTGCCGCTCCGGAAACTCTCATGGCAGTACACAGCCTTTGTTCTCCGTCATCTTTAATTTATGAGAGACGCAATTATTTGTCCAATCTCCAACTGCGCGTCTGCGCGTCATGCCGTGGGACAACTGTATTTTCAGGAAGTCGTCTATTTACAGAGCAGATCCTCAGGGACTGGTGACAACAGACGTGCTAGTCTTGTATGGAAATGTTGCCATTAAATTTAATTGCAAGTGGAGCGGGAGTCGTTTTCCTTATTTTTTGTCGGCCTTCGGTCTTATCCTGCGCACCTCTCTTTCTTCTCGGCAAAAACTGCACTCTGTGGTCTGTAACATTACAAAAACTCTTGTCACCTGTATGAAGGTTGGATGTGCAATTCGACTAATATGGCCGTCACCTTACTTTCTGTTTTGGAATTTAAAGGGCGCGATTTTTCCTGCATTAGCATGTAAGATTAGCGCTAGATGTTAACTGTGCCCTCCACATACTACGTTTTCATTCCAAAATGATCAAATACAGCAGCTGGTCGGCGGCCTCATGCTTCAAAAGGCGCTCTGATTATCCCCCACTAGCTTCTGTTCTTCACTTGAAGCTCTTCACAGTCAAGTTAGCAACAATATGTAAAAAGTTGGTTTTAAGGAAAGATCATACTTGTGTAACTCATGTAAACTTGCTTTTGTCACATAAACTAAAATCGCTTTACTCTCGGTCACATTAGCTCGTGTATCCAGAGGGAAATTCCTGTGAGTGATCCATCCCCTAGCTCAGACTTTTCTCACTCTTTATGGGCGCTGCAAGATGTGACGCTAGAGTAGCACATACAGCGCCAAACTTACTGGGACATACTGGGGGTCCTGGTGAAACTGCAAACCACTTCCTGGACCAAAACAAACAGTATCAGTGAGTTATGTTCACTGGTGGAGTGCAGTTCAGTTGTGGGACAACCAACAACAGACACTATGGCGTTAATATTGATTTTCTGAGAAAAATGGAACAAACACTACAAGATCTGACCAGCTCCCATCCCACTGACCAGTTCCCGGGCAGCCTGTGCCCAGATACCAGTCCCACTTTCTCTGCTCCATACAGATAAACCTGCATGCTGCTTCATTCTCACCTGTGGCACGTGGTGGAAATTCTTATTGAGAATCGAACAAATAAAAGACGATCTACAAAAGGTTGTCACTGTACAATCCAAATGAAGTGTTATAATACAAGTGAAGAGTAAACAGTCAACCAATTTCAGCTGAAAGGCCAGCCCCACACCAGGGAGTTAGATCGAGCTACAGTGAAGGTCACAGTTTACAGAACAGTGGGAGGATGAGACAAAAAGGGAGGTTTCAGAGGGAAACACCAGATGTCCAAACAACTTTGAAAGTACCCACATACAAGCGATCTGGGGTGCTATTGTGCAAAAACACTTTCCCATAAATCAGCGAGGGTGCTGTCCAAAAGTAAGTCAGATTGCACTTAGGCCCGGGCATAATTCAGGTGTAATAAAACAAGAGGTCACAGGTCAATATGTGAAGTAAAACAATAATATGGTTAATAAGGTTAAATGCCTACATTAAATGATAACATTTGTTACTACAGGTCAGAGGACAGGAGGTGATGCTGGAGAACCTGAAGGACAACAGACCGCTGGATGAAGAGCAACATTCTGATGGACGTCCAAGTTACAGGACTTTTTCACGACAGGAACTTAATGACAAACAGACACTTAATGCGCAGCTATTTTTGACAGTCACGTCGTAACTTTTCCTAAGGAGCTTTCACTTTAAAAGAAGAAGCCATCTTATGGACAGAGTGCATGTCTGTGACCCATGTTCTTCCCGCTGAGAGCATGGTAGATGGACGTCACTGATTGGCGCTCTTGTTTTCGGAAAGCTTTTATCCTTGAGCCAAAATTTACTTGGTCACTTACCAGTGGCGCCTTTTCAAGCATGTTTTACTTTGTTCACAAGAGCAAGGCCCCAACACTTATTTCCCATCAGAGAAGAATCTGAACCCACAGATCATCAAATTAAAACACCATTTACTCTGTACCATTATCAGTGATTAAAGTGGCCCCTGATTTATGTAAAACTTCTTAAGTCGCACTGACATCACGTTGCCCTTTTCTTCCTTTGATAATATGAGTTAATTAACCTTATGTTTCACTGCCACACTTATTGTGTCACTGCCCATTAGTCACATCGCTGGAAGCACATTTATTTTCCCCTTTCTAAGTTGATCTTTTCAGGTGAATGTCTTCAAGGAGACGAAGGCAATCAGCGTGTAAATGTTTAATTAGGGAACAGATCCAAATATGAATACAAGTTTAGCATTCTTCAGTTTATTGAATTAACCTTTGAGGGACCTTGAGTCTAATGTAAGCAGGAGACTCTCACAGGTCTCATTGTAAAGTGGCACGCTCTCATCTGACTTGCAGTCATAAGAAACCGAGGGCATTAACCATCAATGACGGCATCATTTTATTTGATTCGTCGTTTACACTTTTTCGTTTGTCTCTGGAAACTCTCATGGCAGTACACAGCCTTTGTTCTCCGTCATCTTTAATTTATGAGAGACGCAATTATTTATCCAATTTCCAACTGCGTGTCTGTGCGTCATGCCGCGGAACAACTGTGTTTTCAGGAAGTCGTCTATTTACAGAGCAGATCTTCAGGGACTGGTGACAACAGAGCTGGTCTAGTCTTGCTAGTCTTGTATGGAACTCTCATCTTTTTGTTTTCTTTGTATCTTTGATATTTTGTGCACATTTTAAAGATATGACAGTCATATCTGCGAGGTTCAACATAAGCTAAAGCCTACGAGCTAATATAAATGATATATGACTCTTCTTAATCTTTAATTGAATGTGCAGAAGTCTTGAGTCCGATTGCTCGAACAGTCTCCGATGGCGATACTGCCCCCCATCTCTTGCGCTCGGCTTGTTTTTAATCTCGCACAGTGGCTTTTATCATTTCATTTATATCACATCTATTTACAGAGTACTTCTCTGAAGAGACAACAAAAGCATTGTTTAGGTCGCAAGAGGCGCACCGCTGTGGTCTGGTGACAATTTTAAACATAGCACAATTAGAACAGAACAAAACTCTGCAACTCCCCCACGCAGCTCTACTCTTTCTTACCACGGAGATAAAACTTTTAAGTGCCGGAGAACATAATGTATCCACCATGATGTGGAAACAAAGGAAAAAAAGAAGAGTACAAGTAATTTTAGATATGGGAATGCACTATTTTTAGCTTTAGATCAAGCTGTTTTGAGTCAGATTTGAATTTCAAGCTGCATTTTGTCACGTCGGCGACCATGTCTCCGATGTGGAGCCATGGCAACAATGACCTCCTAGAAACATTACATGTCGGTATAACCTTCCTATCCCTCTCTACTTTTGTTAGCCTTAGAACGTTTTACCTTTGCAAAGATCTTGTCTTTCTGCTGTTCAAAATCCTGACAGTGTGATGGTTGAACGATGTTACTGAGGGCCCTCACAACATAGAATGTGTGGCTTCTCGTTTTCCTTCCGCCCATGATGACTTTGCCCCAATTCATTTTGATTTGCCATGTTCCTTAAAATAACACGAAAATAACCTTTCATCATGTACTGTAGTCCTTGCTTTCAGCCTCTTGAAGCTATATTGGCCGATGGGAGCGGCGTTGCCTTGTTTGTTATTGTCAAGCTTCTCCGACCTATCAACTATAAGAAGGGAGTAGGACTTGAGATTGTTCAGTTATATGCCTGTTTAGAGTCATCTCGTAGTAACGTTGCAGATTCCGAGCAACTGCATTACTCTGGTCTCACCCTCTCCTATTGTTGCCACTAAAAAACATGAGAATCACAGTCACATCTCTAGGGTCAGTGTTCGGTTTGTCCATTCTGGAGGAACATGTAGGATGACCCACTGCCTCTCTAGATTAAAAGACTCATTCTAACGTAGCAAAAGCACAGGGATTCTTAGTTTCAGATGATTACACAGTTAAGGAATGTGACTAGGAATGTTATTTTCAATTTCTGCCAGTAAACCTCCCTAAATTCTTCACAATGAACCTTTAATATGATTTCTCTTTTGAATCTTATAATCAGAATAATGAAGAACACAGGGAAAACTAAAAACTGCATCATGGCACAATTTGCTACAGACGTGTATTTGTGTAAACCAGGCAATTAAAACTCCATTTGAAAATGCAAGCATGCCAAACTCCATCGGGAGAGATAGAGATCACCGCAGATGATTTCAATGCACCGTACTGAAAACTACTCCCTGGTATGTAGTGGTCTCATCCTCATCTGTGTGGGTAATTTAAGAGCTGAAGTAATTTAGTAAGATTTTACACAGCCATGGCCATCAGCCATTAGATTGATTATACTGCTGTGTTTGTGTGTGTGTGTGTGTGTGTGTGTGTGTGTGTACATATGGTTGGTGCTGTAGATTTTGTCAAACAATGGGATAGAATGAAGTATATGTGTCTGTATATGTCTCTAGGTCTGTTTGCATATGTGTTTAATGATTAGTAAACACATAATACACACATAATAAGTAAATGATTTACTTATTATGTGGGAGTTGTGTTTTTTGTACCTCTCCTCTCATAAGACACATATTTAACCTTCTCGCTCCCAACTCATTGAATATGTCCACTGGGTTGCGGCCCAGTGTTTCAGTTAGTAGACAGTACGTCCCACGTTTACAAGCTGTGTCCTTGCTGCGGCGGCCCAGGTTCACTTCCAGCTTGTTACCCTTTTCCTGCACATAATCTTTTCTCACCCTCTTCCAATTTTCTGTCACTCCTGACCTGCGCTAGCTTTCAGATAAAGCCGTTAAAATGCCCGTAAAATCATACTGGGGTTTAAATAAAAACATTCAGTCCCGCGACAGCATAAACGACCTACGTTGCGTCATTTACGTATGCTAACTTACTCACATTTGCTCACTCACCCAGCTGCCCCCTGGCTCAGAGTTTTCTTGTTCTTTATACTCCTGCGCTAGAGGGAGTCGGACTACAGTGAGTGAGAATGTGGATATATCATCAGTCAAAGAAACAGTCTTAAGAAGCCTGAGAAATGCAGGTGGTGAATGTGACTGCTGAGAATGGAAGTCATCTCCAAACGTGGTGTCCAGTTCTCTTAAAGCGTTCTGTCCAGCTGCTGACTCTGCACATATCTGGCAGAAATGATTACCCATTCTGAACGAGACTCTGAGATTACAGGCTCAAGATCACTGGCATCTGCATTATATCATATACAGTCATATTTATGGCAACAACCAGGGTCCCCCCTCGAGTCGATATGCCTTTTATGACCACCAGCACTGGCACACGTTGCATGATGAAAGTGAGCATTTTACACACCTCATTCTGCTTTTGCGAAGCCTGCAAAACAGGAAAAAGGGGGGCCGTTTTCTGCAAGGGCCTTCGTTTATTGCAAGTGAATTACAGAGAGCGTGGATGGTGATCATACGGTGCTCACGATTTGTCTTGTCATCGTCCACCTCTGGAACATCAATCAGTACGAGAGGCCGGGCTGTCCTGCTCCTCCGCTGAATTGCTATTATTTTGATGCGGTGCTGCTTCAATAAAAGAGAGGAAGAAAAATTAAAGGTGCACCATGTTGTTTCGTGGAGGACGTTTTAGCCAGAATGAAAAAAGAACTGAACAAACAAACTTAGGTTCAGGGGCAATACAATTTCATAGTGTTTCACCTCGTTTATTTGTGGCGGACCCTGCCACCGCACTAGCTTCAAACGGTCTTCTGGAACTTGGTTCCTCTGAGAACAGCTTGTTTGTCCACTTATGGATAAGAGTTTTCATTATTACCATTCATATTGCAAATCTAAAAAGTTTTAATGGTCTTCTCCAAAACAACACTTTTAAAAATACAACCCCAAAGTTCTGCTCAGTGTGCTGACAGTATTTACTGTATATCATAAAGTGTTTTTTCTCGTTAATGAAAATGTTCAGAATTCAAACATTTACCTCTCTTGGTCAGCTGGAGACACCAGCGTGCAGGAAATGATGATGGTGCGCTCATTAAGTAGTAATTACAAGGAAAACATATTCAGGAATGACTCTTGACTTCAGTGATTGCACAGGTGCCTGTGTGTGTGTGTGTGTGTGTGTGTGTGTGTGTGTGTGTGTGTGTTTGTACTTGCAGGTGGCTAATTACCCCTCTCACTGCCTCCCTCTCTTCTTTTCGTTAACTTCTTTTCTCTTTCTTTTTGGTCCCCTCTCATTATGGGATGTTCTAACTGTTTGAGTGAGCGGGAAGTGAGTTGAGGATTGTAATGCTAATCTTCCTGCGTCATTATCGAGAGGACAATTATACTCCACGGTTACTTTCGTCAGAAGGATAAAATCACCTGGGTGCATGTGTGTGCGTTTTCCCGGCATGTCGAGGTACATGCGACACTCACATGCAGCGCAACAAATTTCATCCCCAAACATCTGAACTTCAATCATTAAAACATTTAATTCCTCTATAGCCAAAAAACTAAACCTCTCTGGTGTGTGTGTGTGTGTACGTGGGTGTGCATAAACTTGTACGTAATCACCTTGCTGTTTAATTCTAACTCTGGGTGTGTGTGTATATGTGATTACTGACACCGCTAACAGCTCATAACTGTGTCTGATAGTGTCAGTTGTTAGCAAAACACCTGTTAACAGAGACAGAGGTATAAAGTCTTTCAGTACACACACACACACACACACACTCTGTAATAAATAAACCCATCCGGATCTAGGCGGGAACAGATGGGAATTTTATTGGGACTCTTAATACTCAGCAGGATTTGCATATGAAAACATCCTGAGCAGTGCAACTCGCTTCATTAATACACAGACAAATGGTGTGTGTGTGTATATGTGAGGGGATATCTATCTGTCTATGTATCTATCTGTTGTAGCTCTCTTTGTGTGTGTGTGTGTGTGTGTGTGTGTGTGTGTGTGTGTGTGTGTGTGTGTGTGTTTAAAGATCACAGAGCTGTATTTAATCACTTGTGCCTTAAACATTGACCGAGTCAATATATTCAGATTGGAGAATGGGCTTTAATCAGCCTCATCGGTGGGGGTGGCGAGTAGACACCACATCGCTGTCACATTTACGACAAGGTTGAGTTTTAATTATGGGATGGTTTAGCATGCAGTGCTAATAAGCACACTTGTGTGTTCTATTGCAGTGGACACAAGTTAATAGTTGTTTTGCTTTATTCAGAAATGTTGAATCAGTGATGTCATCTTGTTGAACCCTCACGCAAACCCATAACTCAAACATTGCAGAGCTGCTCCTGTATATTAGACTGCTCACAAAACTGGCAAACTCTCCTTCTACATAGCTGCAGCTGTCAAAATAACCAGATTTACTGCGATTTTCATCTTTTTAAGTACTTTTTCTGTGCTGAGGCGGTGGACAGGTTGGTGTTGGTGACGTGTGTTTAACACAAAAGGAGATCCTGTTTTACTTGACTTAAAAATGACCTGAAGTGTAAATCACACAAAGTTTTTTTCTGAAATGAGGTCCCACGAGTTCCACTGTAGGGGGCGTGACATCAGCACTACATTAGCGTTTCGCGTAATAAGGTTTTTCAATATTTTCTTTAACTTCTCAGGGAATAATGCTTGGTTTATTATTGATGAATACAAAATCAGGCGTGCTTAGGCGGCTGTACATTTTAAAAGTTGACTTTATTTTGAAGAAAGTCGGCATGCTCATTACCTCTGAATTACCAGGTGAAGTAGACTATTTAAGTTGTAGGAGCTTCTTACTTAGCTTCTAACTTCAAATTGAAGTCATTTTGTCAGACTCTTCAATTCTGTTAGAGTGAATACAAAGGAGGACTCTTGGTATGCTCTCTACAGAGGGCCATTCTTGTACTGTCTGCCAGTTACAAGGGCAGTTATACCTTAACACTATAAACAGTAAAATACAACAATTAAATGAACACATTACAATAAAAGAAAACATCCTCTTCTCTGAGGCCATTTCCAAACATGTATCTTGTTCACCAGTGCGAACATCAACAAGTCCTGGCAGATTGGAGGGGTTTTTTTTCTATGCTGTCATCTACGCTTAAATATTCTACTGCTTCTCTTTCTTTAGTCAATCAATAACCTGGGTAGTAGTATAACACAGCATTCCCTTCAAATTCTGCATCAAGTATGGAACATTAATAGTGGTCCTGACTGCAGTGGTTCTGTTAAATAGTTTGGCTCAAATTAGTTTTGATTTGAGAACAGTATAACATCCAGTTTGAAATGTGCTCCACTTTCATCAGGTGGTTCAATGATATAACATGATGCAGTTTGTTGTAAAGATTCTGTTTGAGTACATGCTGCTGTAATTCAAGGTCCAAGCTATAAGTCAGGTGATGCTGTATATTATGTTGATGTCTGGTCTTTGAGCGCCTGCTCCTCTGAAGCTCTCTGTATGGCTGTGAAACATTGTACATGCACAATACAAGGAATGGTGTCATTCTAAAAGCTTACATGAAACTGGAATTATATTTTGTATTTGTACATTCCTACCAAATGACATGTCTGAGGTCTTCAGACCAATCTCCTCAAGGTAAGACGGGAAATGACAGGGCTGTATTACATTTTTTCAAAGTAATGCGAAGGATAAAAACAAGGTGAACAGTTGGACTTGGCATTTTGAGAAAATTGAGTCTGAAGCTTCTCTGATGTGTTTGAGCTGTTACAACATGCTAAAACAAGATATTTCTCATGTATACTCTCACGATACAGCCGCTCTGCACATAAAATACCCAAAGAGTGTCTTCAACCCAATAGAGTGGACCTCTTTCAGAATAAGCTCATTAAAAGGTATTCTGCACCAACACATACACAGACACATTGTGTTGCTAACCGGCGGTCAGACATACTGATGTGTAATTGCCTTGAGTAAGTGTTTCTAGTGGTTGGAAGCCATGATGAGTGTGTCTTTCTGGTGGATTGCGTACAGACTATTGGAGACCCATTTGAAAACTGAGATCAAAGGTTGCCAAACAGCCGTCAGCGCCTTATCTACACTCTGAGGGGGGTGTTCGGTTAATGTACTTTGAATGCCCTATTTATAATACTAAAAGGAATCAGTCTATTTGTGTGACAGGCAGGGAACATACTAAACATTTAAACTGCACAGATATATAGTGGGTTGAAGTGAAGATACAGTTGCCTGTGTCTAAAAGTCTTGTATCAAGCCATATCGGAGCCCTTCCCTTGACGAGCGTCCAGCATTCTGAAGTTGAAACTCTGAACCCTACAGCAGCCATCCTGCTAATGTCACGACGACGGAGGGCATCCTGAGAAGGTCCAGTGGCCTTGTGTCAAAGCTCCTCGGGATGTACAGAGACTTTCTGCTCGGCAACTCTTACTCCAGCAGTTCTTTTTTGTTTGTTTTTTCTTAAATCGCTGAGGCAGCCAAGCTTTAGGATTAAACTTGTTCTAATTGACTTAATGTTAACGCACCAATTCATCATCTCTCAGCTGAACACGGCATTCAGCTGACAGCTAATCAATTTATGGTTCTTCCAAAAGGCCGGGGAATCTCATGCACTGGTTAAACTATTTGGGAAACAAATCTGTTTTTTTTTTTCCACGTTTGCATGAATTTAAGTTGACGTGCAGACTGTGACTTTAAAGGATTGACTCCGTTAAGCCCTTCAGCTGTTGACACTTGGGCCATAATTAACTCACACTGCCTGATAACTGTGCCGTGTGTTTGCGTGTTTATGCGTGTTGGATTCAGCACCCTGACATTAAGCTCTCAGACAAATGTGTCGAGTGGAATCTTATTCGGATGTGCCTTTTCCATAAAGTTGAATGCGCGGGTAGAGACTTGCTTTAAAAAAAAAAAAAATAGGGAGGGAAAAAAAAGGCTCATTAAATAGAAAATGCTTCCTTAAAAAAAAAAAAAAAAAAAAAAAAAAAAGAACCTCCTTCCTCAGAGGGAATAAGCCAGTTTGATGATCCAAGTGTGATGATGCAGCAGCCCCAGTGTCACTAAAAGGCAGCAGCATTTAAGGGGTGATTCGCTTCAGCGCGGCATCACCAGTCTTCAGCCAGCAGTAGGAGCGTAATGACTCACTCATCATCGCAATTTAGATTTTAAGGTCTGAATTCATTTCATTTTCCACGTCACAATAACTTTCACGGCCGCCGTGACACGGAGCATCATTTAGAATCTGCCCTCAGATCAAAACAATTTTATTTATAAAGCCCCAAATCACAATTACATCACCTCAATGGGCTTTACAATCTGTTCTGTGATCGACATCCTCGATTCGATTCCAGTGAGGAAGAAACCTCAGAGGAGAGCCAAAGAGGGGGGATCCCTCTCCAGGGATGGACAGGCATGCAGTAGATGTTGCATGTACAGAAAAGAACAAGTTGTGCTGACAGGATACGTTATACAAATTATAATATATGTAAAGTGTCGGTGCCCAAGCCACACAACCTCCTCTCCACCATGGTGACCTGGTGGAGGGCGTACAAGATAATTAATAGTAAAACACAAAAGAACAGAGTGAAGAGGCATCCCATTTTACAGACATACAGATAAAAAGAGGATTGTAAAACAGAGAATTCAGAGAATTGTGGGTAATATTGACACAACTTACCATTAAGCGGTTTTGATTTCCTTATGGGTGCAGAGCGAGGTCATCACGTTTAAACTCCCTCTGCATGCACACTTAAATCTGTGCTCATGATTAATATAATTAGCGACTTAGCAGTAGGCATGAACACATTTTTAGGAGGCGGGGTGACGATGCTTGGTGATTCTGAGACCGTAGTCCCTGTGGAAGGAGGCACAAGGAAGGATGTAAAGTACTGTTTACTCAGTATTTATTCTCTATTTAACTTCATGTGTACTTGTTTGACTTTTTTTCCTGTACTTGTTGCATCTTGAGCTGTTTCAACAGAAGTGAATTTCCCCCTGTTGTGGGATAAATAAAGCCCATCTCATCACACAGCATCCTGAGTACTAAATGTGTGGTGCTCTGAAAGTCGCAGGATTAATGTAAATGTACAGTGGAGTTAGTGTAAACAAATAAGGAGGCATGGGGAAGATGATTGGTGGCATCTATCTTGTTAATCCCAGTGGTATAGTATTGCTAAAACCACATTCATCATCAATTTCCTTATATTGAAAGTTTGCTTTTTTTTTTCTTGGTAGTTTTTTTCACATTTATTCGAATTCCATCATCAATCACTGGCAGAAGTTCTGTATTTTAAAAAATGTTCCATCTCACACAGTCTGCTGAGAAATGCAGCGAGGAAAGCGTCAGAGACTGTCAATCTCTCTGCCGAAAGGGCCCGTTTGATTACAGCAATTAACACATCACAAAAAAAAACACCCCAAAAAAAAAAAAAAAATGTGCAGAAATAGTTTAGCGGTGTCACGTGGCCGCTGAGAAGAACAACACCTAGAAATAGAACGTGACGAAGGCGGAGAGAGCGGAGGACCAGAGGATGTGAGCCTGCACGCTGTATAATGCGCCATTGACACCTTTATTAGACCGTAAAACAACATTTGATCCACGGAGAGGTCAGGTCAAATAGGACGAAGATCTCTTCTGCGAAACCGACACGTTGGTTTATGGTCTAATAAAGACATCACCGGGTGGATTACATGCAGCTCAGCCTCTCGCGCTTTGATCGTCTCAGTCACGATCGCCATGATGTACAAGTGTCTTCTCTCACATTAAATACATTATAAGGCCTGATTGTGGGGCTGCTTTTATTGTTTTTTCCTATTCCCACTGTTCTGCTCTCTGGTGGTTGGCAAAAGATAAAATGCCCCTCATACGTGATGCGCACAGCATCACGAATGATGAATGGTGGATTACATTTGTCAAGGCTGCGCTCTCTGACCAGAATTAGTTTCTACAAAGGAATCACCAAAAGTATGTTTTCACGTAAACTGTGTGGTATTTTTAAAGTGTGTGCAGATGTGTATGTCTAATGTTCCTGATGCTTGTTCGTAACTTGCCGTCTCGTGGCTGTTTTTGCTTGGCACTTTCCATGTCTGCTGATTTCCGCTTTATCTCGCAAGTATCTTAATTAGATCATGATCTCGCGTATTGATAGTACAAGACTTGTTATCCCTGTTGTAATAAGGAGGAGGGCTGTTTTGTTTGTGCCGCTCAAAGCATGTAAACTCTGCAATATGCCTCCGCCCAACTAATGCTTTGTAAATGCCAACACTGGCATGGCAACGTGTACAAAATGATGTTACAGTAATAATGTTTTGCGAGAAATTAGAACATTATCACCATTTAAATTTTGTGGCTGGTGCATGTACAGTACTGGGTAATGAAGCACTGGAAAAAAAAAAAAAGTTTCTTTCCTGCAGATGAAAAGTTACAGAATGACTAAACTTACTCCATTCCATTTAATGCCGCAAATATCACGACAAGCCTACACACAGCTGCAGAAAAAAATAAATAAAAATCAACTTGCTGGGACCGCCAATTAAACTAAAAGTCAGGGGACCAAGAGTTGTAACGCTATGCTATCTGGGTATGACATTCAAATTTTCCTGCCCGTAGATAAGAAGATATTTTCCCTGGATACGTGACAACGTTCAGTGGATGGTGCCGGATGCGAAGTCAGGGGGGAAATGACCAACATCGTCAACACTGGTCTCTGAGGAGGTCGGATACGTCAGAGCTGAAGTCAAGAGAAAGAAGGGGTCAGACGGGATAGAACTGAGGCCAGGGAGACAGAGTACCGGAGGACAGAGCACGGGAACTCCAGCCAGAGGAGATCAGAACTAACTTAACAGTGAAAAACCAACAGATAACGAGATAATAAGGCTGGAAGTGAAGGCTGTATACTGACTGAACAGTGGCTACGATCCGGTCGCCTGGAAGTGAAGGGCCGAGTATAAGAAGACCGGCTTGATTGAAGGATTAATTGCAGCTGGATGGATTCTGCTCTGCTCCGTCCTCTGGCACACCTGTCTCACTCAGGTATTCACACACACACACACACACACACACACAATTTTGGAGGCAGTGGCAATCAATTAAGCACTTGATGTAGAGGGAGGGCAAATGTCACAAAAAAGGGGAGGTAGAGGAGAGAGAGAAGGTAAAGTGAGGGGGGAAGAGCTCAAACTCTCACCAAAGCTTCATTAGTGTGAAAAGAAAGAAAGAAAGAAAGAAAGAAAGACAGAAAAAGTTCCCTCCACTTATGATGTCAGACTTTCAGGCGAGTTGTACATGGGGCTGACTCTGCCTTCATTAGTCCGGTTACATAAGGGTGAGTCACACTTGCACTGCTTTTGCTAATATGGAATCTCAATGAATAAGAAGTACGTTTGAACCGTTAAATTGGCCTCTCCTAGTGTTTATATTTTCTATCTTTGCTATTTTTGAGATTTCCACTTGATAATTTATGCAATGTGCCGGCTGAATTGTCCTCGCCGAATGTGTTTCCGCGCAGTGTATAGCCTCTTATCAGCAGCAGAAACGCTTGTGTGAGCTTGTGTGTGTGTGCGCGTGAGCGCGAGCGTGTGACTGTGTGTACGTGGGGGGGGTGTAATATTGCATGAATATGAAAATGGCTCCCATAAATAGGCTTTACTTTAAGTTCTGTGAAACTTTAATTTCGACCCCCTGTGGCACACGAATCTCATCTCCACATCTGCCCCAGAGGATACTCGGTGGCGCTCGCTCTCTGTCGCTTCCTCTATTTTTGTTTTTCCTCCCCATCTCTCGTCTCCGTTCATCCATCTTGTCTGGTGCTCGACCTTTTTCCTTCCTCCGCTCGAAGTCTTTGCCGTCGCTCCCATGTCTCCGAGCTCTAAAGCTTTTCTTTGTTTGCTGGCATAAATAAGTTGCACAAAGATCAAACAACATGCTGCACCAGCCATAAATATCAAAAGGAGGAAGATGTCCAAAGTTGGAAATCAATCCACTTTCACCTTTGAAACAGGCAGAAGTCTGAGGTGTGTCTGTCGTCGTGTTGGGCATACGGGCGTGTGTGCTTCCGAGAACCGCAGTCGGTGCATGAGAGGTCAGCGGTCCATCAGCATCATAACCCGTGATCAAATCAGCTTGTTTTAAATTGAGCCAATGCCGACGAGTCAATGAGAGCGAGCGAGGGAGGCACTGCATGGGAACGAGAGAGAGACGGCGGGTAAAGACCGAGACGGGAGAAGAAATAGGAGCAAGGGCACGTAAATGAAATGAGGCTGAGGGATGAAGAGGAAAAAATTGGTTCTCATAGCTTCAGACGATCACAGCCGCTGCACAAATATTTGACTGGGCCAAGTTCAGAGCCGACTGCTAGGCTTTTGTGGGGAGAAAAATAAAGTTTTGGATGAGCACAGCGAAAGGAAAGAAAGGAATAAATGTTAGGATGCTTCTGCAAACCACAGATACAGTACGTTGAAGTTTGTTTGTGTCACTGGCTGTGTGCTGTATCGACACATCATGTCATCAGCGTCACTTTTCATGTTTAGTACCTGACTTTCATGTCTGGAGGTGGAGGGGACGAGGGTGGAGTTCCAGGCGACGAGGCTGCCAGCGTGTAAGTGTGACATGGGAATATGGCATTTCAACACAAAAACATATTTTTGTCAATGGACCACATTGTGTTAGTATTTGTAAGCGTCACATCTTCTGTTAGTTTCGACAAGAGATGATGGAGTTTTAACGATTGTAGGAGTGAAACCATGAGACACTTTTGACAAAAAAGGACAATCACATTTGTAAGTGTGAAACCACTGGACATTTTGGATACAGTGTTTCAATATTTGTGCGTGGTAGTGTTTTATAATTTTGAGAAGCATGACACCACTTGTTGTTAAACAAAGCGATTCATCACTGAAAAATAAATATTTGAACACTAAATTGGAGTATATTTGACTGTAACCACAGGCATGACTCCTGTAGAGAACTGCACAGCTTAAAAACCTTTTCTACTGAATTCAAACAAACAGTGATCAGTTGCATATTTTAAAATCTCACCAAGTGGGGAATTCTGTGTAAAAAAAAAAAAAGGTTGCACTAATGAGAAGAAATTGGCCTGAAGCGGGCATGAAACCAGTATGACCCTGCGAATAAACACTTTTTTATTTTCACAGAAGCCCTCTCCTAATAACATGAGGAAGATCCAGACAGGAAAAAAAAAACAACAGCTCTAACAGTGCACGTGACAGATGGGAGAGGAATTGCACAGGTACAGCTGGAGAAACATTATCAT
Source organism: Acanthopagrus latus (assembly GCF_904848185.1). NCBI lineage: Eukaryota > Metazoa > Chordata > Actinopteri > Spariformes > Sparidae > Acanthopagrus > Acanthopagrus latus. Next base: position 10,898,640 of record NC_051056.1, read on the forward strand.
CGAAGGCAGCTGACCTCAGAAGCATTTGTTCCATTCAAGCTGACTGGTCGAGGGGGGGAAAACAATAACGGGGGGAGGAGGAGAAGATTGGAAAAGAAACGGCTCACCTCCAGATACTCACTCGCTTCATATTAAAGATCAGCCCTGCAATAGCACAGAAGAAATATAGGTGTTATCATCATCACTCTTTGCTGAGTGTGTGTGTGTCTGTGTGTGTGTGTGTGTGTGTGTGTGTGCGTGTGTGTGTGTGTGTGGTTGGGAGTGTTTGATATCGCTCACGACAATCTCTTTTGTCTCTCCTTCTCTCTCGTTCTCGTAATCTGCCTTTTGTTCTCCATCACTTGCCGTCTGTCTCTCTGTGGGGTAAACCTGAGGGCTTGGCTCTCCATCTTTCTCACACCTTTTCATCCTCTCTTCTTTCTCTTGGACCTTTTCCTCTCTTATTTTTGCCGTCTCTATCCTCTCCTATCTCTATTTACCCCAAAAACACTCTCCAAACCGCTCTCACCTGCCGTCTAGCTGTTAGACATTTCTTTCATTTTGAACGGGACTGTTATTGCTCAACCATATTGAACAATAAATACAGCCTTTGCTTCGTAAATCTCATATCATGAGCAAACACATCTTCTCTTTCTCTCTCCAATACGTAAACACACACCCACACGCAGTGGACAGAGGACAGGAGGCATGTGTGCATTTAAGTGTCTGAGGTTGATCCAAAGTGTGTTCAAGTTTAAATAAAAACAGGAGCGGATGCCGTGCAACGAAAATTATAAGAGATACATCGGTTTTGAAAATATTCAACAAAATAAATTAGTTGCGAAACTAATTGGACCATCCTCTCTCGTCCCATAACTGTGTGCAAACAAAGACTGTGGAGAACAGCTAACAAGCAACACTAACTTCCTCCTTTTTGAGCACTCCAGCTCTCTGTTTATTATGAATGTACACAGATTCACTTCTACCTCTGCCAGTGAATCCACTCATGGCAGCAATTCCATTGGGAATGAATTGGTTTCGCTACAATATTTGACACTGTGATCAGACATTTATCTGTAATAAGAGTAAAGTGAAACCATGCAATTCGATCGAAGTTGCGTTCATAGTCAAACTAAGCAGAAGAAATGGACAGCTGCTGTACAGTGGTCATCTAGCTCACAGTGGATTGCCATGTTTTTTTGTGTGCATACTGATATTTCCAACATTCTCGTACTAAAACTGTCTCCAACATATGTCACCTTCCAAAAAACAACATAACTGTCGCAGCCTGCCAGCAACAGGCGTACAGGACCTTCGTCGCATGCTTGCAGTTTGGTGCGGTTTTGCTTTGCTTGGTTTTTACTTTGTTGGGAGTAAGTAACAGTGTGGTTTGGGTTAAAATAAGTATGGAGCTTACACCGATCAGCGATGTGATGTGAATAACTTTAATCATCTTGTTACAATGCAGTGCTCTGCAGGCAATTATTGGGTCCTGGCATTCATCTGGATGCCACTTGACACACACCACCCAACTGTTGTGGACTGGCTACACCACTTCATCAATGGCCGTCACCCATGAAGCAGGACAACGAGCCCTGACACCACAAACGCTGTTCAGTAATGAACACCATAAAGAGCCCAAAGACATTGACCTGGCCTCCAGATTTCCCAGATCCCAATCCAATCAAGCATCTTTGGGACATGCTAGAAAGAGTCAGACCCATGGAGGCCCCGCCCCCTAACCTACAGGACTCAAAGCTTCCACTTTAAAAGTGCCGGTGTCAGACACCACAGGAACGCCCCCACAAGACTTATGACCCACCCCAAACTCCTCCTTATATGCACTTGCTCATTTTACCATGTTACCTTCCTTCCTCCACAACAAAACTATCTCTAGAATCCATCCATTTTACTTCACATGTGTGCTCATGCTTGCAGGCTTATGCAGTATTTCACATGCTTTTTTGATGGGCAGGAACAGCCTAAAGTAGAAGTTTACTTCAAAAAGTATTTATTTTAGCCACTACTTTTATATGCAGTATACAAATGATGCTGCTGAAATAAAAGTAAAGTTCAACTGACATGTGTGATGTGCATTGTTTTTAGAATTATGACTCATGATATATTTGGCCTAGCAGCTGATTTTGCAATTCTTTCCTTATTTTTGAGGACGATCCGTTTATTTTGTAAGTGAAGCTCTTTTTGGTCTGACCTTGAATTGAGGCCAGTGTGTTACGTTACATTCGTGGAAATCAGAAACCCACCTTCTTATTGTTTTTCCATCCATCTTTCAGTTAAAGCATGTGGTCAACAGCAATTGACAACACTGATCAGCCTGGTGTCACAACACACCACATACACAATTATGGAGGAGGCATGCACGTCAGCTGTTGTTAATGTGAATATGCTTGTTGTTGGTAAGCTGTACTTAGTGGTATTAAATCTCCCACAAACCAGACCTGGGCAAAGGAGTGTGCATGTATGTAGGTACAAACTGGGCCCAGTTAAAGTGGAAGAGCTTACGACAGTTTTTATGAGTTTATGCTGACTTCATGCAATTCATAGCACTGCTCCTCCCACCCTCAACCAGACCCCAGGGATAATCAGCCTATAGGTAATAGGAACTTATGTTTTGAATGAAAATTGTATAGTTTTTTTGCTGCGGGTATCACACTAGATCTCGGTGCCTTTTCAGAAATAGCTGCAGGAGTAGCAGCAATAATAGCACAACTATAACTGCAACTTTAATTTGTTCCTGGGACAAGACCTCAAAATGGGCCCTGTTGTTCCTTTTGTTGGGTCCCCATATGACAGGGACACTGGTATGTTTTAACAAGCCCTGGTCTAAGGGTGAGTAACTGCCTTTTAAATTTTAAGCTCGGGACCTTCACTGAAAAGGTCCAAGCACTTACGCCTTAAACAATTTATATGACTGGGACTGCTACTGAGGGCAGGAATACAGGTTCTTTGAGCTGCAGATATGGGGAAAATGTAGCCCGGTGGTAGAAATATGGCTGCCACTGTCCCTGCTCTATTAGCAGTGCCCTTCAGCTAGCTTCAATACTAAGAACATCTATGAATCAACCACACACACACACACACACACACACACACACACACACACACACACACACACACGCTCTGAAACACATGCACACAGATGTCTGAGGTCATGATGGGGTTATTCAGATGGATGTGGTTGTGTTTGCATGTCTACCATTATGATATTTTGCAGTCATCACAGAGCTTTTTCTAAATAAAACACAGGAGCCAGTTAACATATGTTCAAACTCAGTTAGTCTGACTTAGTATTCCATAAATACATCCAATTTTCTTAACAAACAATGAAACAACTGCTGTTAATTACTGGTTTGGCAGGTTAAAATGGTTTCTAAGAATTAATGGGGCGACAAGAGCTACAATGTACAATGTAATTATCTGTCATTACAAATCACTAACTTATAAAATGAAATGCTACACATAAACATAAATATATGCAGTTATGTGTATACAGATATATAATAACTTGTAGTACATACTTTATATCTGCGTCAGATTTTATGTATGCAGCAGCAAGATAGTGATGATTATGTGGTCGGCATATTGATATCAAAAGTTCAACATCTGGGAAACACTGTCCATCAACTTCGACTGTGTGTGAGTACCAAGCACCTCTCCTCATCAAGCTGTAATCCTGCGCTCTGTCGGCCCAGAACACGGTCCACCTGTCAAGTGCAAAATCCGAGATGTTGAGGTGGAGAAAGGTCTCTGTGGGCGCAACAGTCTCTGGTGTCACCTTGTTTTGCCAGCTTGAGTCCCATTTAGTCCATTTTCTTTTCCTGTGACCAGAATGGAGCAGCCTAAAACCAAGCTGGATTAGCACTGCTTTTATTCCGGCTCTCTTCCTCCTCAAAGTTCAGGCACCAAAACCACTTGGTTAGGTTTAGGAAAAGTTCAAACTTGAGTTAAAATAACTACATTCAGTCTCAACACCACAGTTGTGTAAGTGACGTTACTCTTGCAACATACCCTGCATTATTTTGGTACAGGAACAAACTTACATAACATAAATTAAAAATAGATCACTCTTGACTCTTGATCACAAATAGGGCACAAATCCTAGTCTCCTGGGGAAAAGGGAAAAGTCCTGAAAATGCCTCAACCGACCACCCAACCAGACTTTTCTCGCTCTTTACACTACTGCGCTAGAGGGTCACTTTACGAAGTGATGCTAGAGGTGCCTACATCATCAGACGTAGAAGCACAGGGCCTCTGAACAGCCTGTTGTGTTTTACATGTCGGGAGTAACAACGGGCTAATAGAGTTGGGGTGAGGGTTAGATGATTAGTCAAACTCACAGTTGCTTGTGCTGATAAAATTACGCCATGCATGTGGGGCAAGGACAGTCGTGCTTGAAGGTTCTGGAAACAAAGACCAATGGATCTATTGGATGGACGGGCAAAAAGCAGTGTTACAAAGAGTAGTGCAAAATCTTGCACTCAAGTTATGTCTCTGAAATATGACTCAATTACAAGTAAAACTACTGCTAATACGGTAATACTTAAGTAAAAGTATAGAGTTTAAGATTATTAGTTACCTTTTACCTTTTACCCATTGATGTTTGATGTATATCAGTGGCAGGCATTCAGTCCAAAGGGTTTCTGTTTTTACTGTGATTACTCAGAACTCCTGTTCTGTTCTGCTCAGTGGTCAGGATCAACTCTCCAAACCTGCGTCTGCTGCACAGTGTTGTTGTCATGGTTCAGTGTGTTTTATCTTATGGTTTGATTGTTATTCCCTCTTCTGTCCTTTCAGCATCTCCACTATGTTCTTCTCTCTATGTTTTCCCCTTCCTTTTTGTTGCATGTTTGTCTCCCTGTCTGTCAGTATTGTTTCCCCAGTATCTTCTCCTCTGTGCTACCATTTTGTTATCTTACCTTCTGCCCCACCTCACTTTCCTCATCTTGTCGTTAGTGTCTGTGTATATAGTCTCTGTCTTCCCTCTTGTTTGTCAGTTCGTTTGGCTGTTTAGCTGTTTTGTTACTTTGTCTTTGGTCCTTGAGCTCATTTTCATTTGTGCACCTGGTTTTTGTATTTCTCAGCTTTGTTTTAAATAACGCTTGCCTTTTGTTTCCCCCATTTCTTGCCTCCTGAGTTTGACCTGCATTTGGGTCCTCCATTACAACCTCAACCGTATCAGTTGTATTGTAAATTTCAGTGTTTCCAGTGGCCCATGTGTGATTGGATAACATGGTGTAACGCAATGTAAATAATCAATAGTACCATAAATGATTTAATGTTAGTAATTTGAGAGGATGCAATCAGTTACTTCGGCCCCTGGCAAAAAGTCAAAATGGACCTGGACCATGACAGCAGAATGGCTTTGCTTTGTACTCGTATTTGTCATAATAACTGGAGAGTGACATAGCTCTACAGTGGCATTAGATTAAAACATTTCAGCAGTCTCATATGAACTAAGTTCTCAAGTTTACATGCACTTTTTGGCAACAGCATTTTAGATCTAATGTAACCAAAAAAATACCACGGAAAAAGATGCATCACCACAAATTCCTGCACTTCCAACCATGACGATAACAACGACAAAATGGAAAAACATTAGTGTCTCACTAAAGTCTGACCACCCTCTGCTCCGCCGTAGACTCATTCGGATCGGGGCTAACACTACAGCAGTGCCCCCGAGCAGCTGGAGCTGATGAGTTTTCAAGGAGAATTCAGTTACTTTTTCCTCTGGGTGTCTGAGAACCGCTGTCATTAAAGAACATCAAAAGTCGAATCAGTCTTCATCTCCTCTGTCTTCATCTTTAATCATAGCAGGCTGCACTCATCAGGAAGGAGAGAGATCCAGTTCAGCGATACCAACCTCCATCACGCTTAGATGGGCTTTTTATTAAAATGAAGCCGTATTTATCAATGAAAGTGACTGTTATGAGAAGGAATAACCCCTTTGATGTTCTGTGCCATTTCCACAAAAGCAGGGAAGAAAAATTAGGCTGAGACAACGATCGAATAAAGAAACTTGAAACCCTCACTCACTGTCTGTCTCACTGTTGATCCCTCACATGTAGATCTCCTCACATCCTGTCTGTTCTTAAACAGACTGATGACCACATTTGTTTTCTTCCTTCATTCGTACTTTTTTTCCTTTTTCTCTGCCCCGTCCAATCTCCTCTCCTCCTGTCTCCTCTGTCTCAGTGCCTCCATGATTGTTAAATCAATAAGTACATTTAGTTTGAAAGTGTTACTGTGGTTTAAGGCGAAAGGGCAAACTATTGGCAAAACTCCCTGAAGAAGTGTAGCATCTACTTTTCTCTACAATTTGCAAACCATTTTTTGAATGTTCTCCATCTCCCCAATTTTCTATGTCTCCACTGATTTCCATTTCTTTATTTAATATGAAAGCCATGCAAACTCTTTGTCAGTCAAGGGTGTATTGTTTGGCTGACACCTTTTAAAAGAACAACATGTCACATATTATTATCTATTATGTTATATGATCTGATCCTAGGAAGTATCTTTGAAAAAAGATCAAATAACTCAACCAGCTTGAGACAGTGAAGTGTGTTCACAGGTTTTGGGCAGTGAAACAGCTGAACACATTGTTTAAAGTAGAGATGCCCCAGTGCCGGGTCAGATTTCAGCCCGTCTAATTTTAGCCAATTCAAATTTCCTTTCTTTCTAAGAACAACGAGAATCTTTGTAACCTTTTGTTAATGAAAACAATGTAATTATATGTTCTTTATTAAATACTTCCTATTGAGTAATTAACAAAAGTAACACATTGTAAGCTGTTATGATGGCTTGTTACTGAATTTTAGCTCCCTCTAATAAGTGTTTATGCAGTGTATAGTGTATTATGTAATGCACTGAAAGTGACATGTAAAAAACGTTGCTGCTTTTGTTAAGACGACAGATTCTTAAACTCAGCTACAGACTTGTACCTTCCCAAAAGAAGACAGGTGCAACAGATTTTTTTAATGTCCTCTTCTGCTCCAACTTTCTGTGTCTCCACTGATTTCCACTTCTTTATCTGATTTGAAAGCCAAGCAAACTCTTTGTCATTCAAGGTTGTATTTTTTTGGGTGGGCGTACTCCTTTCAAAAGAAAAATGTGCCACATATTACAGATAAGTACAGTCAAATCTGTACAAAGTCAAAACTGCAACCATTTTTAACAAGCAGCCATGATGTGATACAGTTCAGACTTCACCTGTCTCTGCCCTATGTCTGTCTGCCGTCTGCTTTCACGGTGAAACACACAGACAAGCAAAACACAGTCCAGACTCTCACACTGACCTCTCACATCGCACTGATTGGCCGGTTGGCAGTCATGGCCACTCATGCTAAAAACTGTCCAGTTGCGGTCCCTGGCCAATTGTTTTGTGCGTCTTTAGGCTTTAGTGGCTCCAGAGAAAGCTGCATGTAATCTGATTAATTACCTGCAGTGATTACACTGAACGGCTCAGTTGCATTGTGGGTAATGTAGGCACCAGGTTTTGAAAAGGAACAACCTGTGCATAAAAAAGTGATGTCTGTATTAACTGTTTATCATTTCTTCATAAACTGTCCATAATAAGATGTTCTCATCTGATGTTCTCAAATCTATGGCAAAAGTAAGGCCAAAATGCTTTGCCCTCTGCCCTAACAGAACTCCTCAGTCTTCGATCATAGGAGCTCTACCAAGTGCCACCCCTAAATTTCTCTTCCTATTCAAGGGTTTTTAGAGTCCCTTTTCCAGTACACACCCACTTCTTCTAATTGGTCACTTTGGTACATTATCCAATAGACTGAAAGAGGAGTTGACCTGTCTCCCCCATCCCTCATCTAACTTGGCTGCAGTCAACTCTAGGTCTTGTCCCCAAATTGACACCTCTATCCTTCTACGGGAACATAAACGTTAAGACATCGCCCACCATTTGGTGTGCAAGCCAACCTCAGGTTCAGTACTTTATGATGGCCTGCCGCCTGCTAACCTTTGGCACTCACATAGTTGAAAAACTACTCTAGGACCCACGGAGCTGTGAGCCTCACTCTGTCTGCATCCCTTAACTCACATGAGGAGAAACAATTAGTCATTATTCAATCTAAACTAAGTAAACTCAAAAATCATGATGTGTTGCCATCCAGATACCTCAGTGTCCAACCCTCAATGCTCTTTCTCAACAGATAACGGCTGTGTGGTTAATAGTAATAATTGACTATCGCAACCAGATTGCTGGTATAGCAAGCTAAACTTCATTAACATGGATAGCGATAGCTGTCACTCAACCAGAAGCTGCAGAATTTAGCCTTGGGCAAACTAACCTGTACTGTACATTCACTGCCATTAGACAACATCACTGCTGAACTTTTCCCTCGGCTCTGATCAACACCAGAGCTGCTCTGAGCTCAGCCACCATCGCTCTATCACACTCACCTCCACCACACACACACACACACACACACACACACACACACACACACACACACACACACACACACACTGCCCTCATCTTAAAGGAGCTCCACTATTCTTACAACCCATATATGCCAAATCTGGAGGATGACATATATCTTCCAAATTCTACTATAGTGCTATGTTATTGTTCCATACAGCACAAAAGTAAGTTATTTGTCAAAAAACATTTGGTGAACTGGCTCATCAACATTGTCGGGAGAGGAGAAATATTAAATAAAAATGCAAAAATACACTGGAGTGGCACTTTAAGTAACTATAATTCTGCCTGTCCTTCCTCTATCAATTCAAAATGTCTCTCTTTTTTTAGCTGATTTTCTAACGGTGTGCACTTAAAAATGATCCCTCGCCGTGCTATGTCTCACCCTCAATTACACCATATCAGTCAAACTCCAAATAAAAACCCACCTTACCAAGCAATCTGTAAATATATCCTTGTGGGTTTTTTTTTTTTTTTTTATATTTCTCCTTTACTACAAAATTCATTATAATTACCAAAAACTGATTTGATATATTTAGCAGTTAATGCTCAATACTGTTAGTGCTCACAGTTTTGCAAGGGGCACAGATTTATTATACACTTACAATATCAGTACTGTAATCTGATGATTGGTGTGTGGTTTTGGTAACAACATGTCTCCTAAACACCATTAAGTCTTCAGTGTACGCTGACACTCTCACAGTAGGAATATTGATTAAATTCCCCTCACGCCTTCACAATTAAACCGATCACAGAACACAGGACACACGCCGATGGGGAAATAAATTAGTAAGTACTTGATAGCACTGCTAAATTGTTTCCTCACACTGTGTTATAATAACCAATTATTGGCCAGTCAAAGAGTCAGTGTCAGGGTGGCAAAGGTCAATCTCAACATTTTGACTTCAAGAAGACATTAATGGTGCATTTAAACACAGTGAGTGAGGGTGCAGACTGTCCATCTTGTAAATTGAATGTCTTTTCAATGCGAGGATGCTTACATTTGTTTGCACGCCTGCTCTGTACGAGGAATAGCTTGACATTGAGTGCACATATCTATGCTAATCCACATCCCAATTGTCCTAGAGCTTTAAGCGTGACTCTAGTGTATTTTTGTGAATTTTTTCCGTTTCTTTTGTTTCCCTTCATTTCACATCGGCAGTGGCTTATTAATAGTCCCCTCACAACATGAATATCCTCTTGAAGCTAAGCCCTGGTCTTTTTTCTGTAGAGTTTACATGCTCCCAAGTGTTCACATGTGGGTTTCCTACAGGTAATGTGATTTCCTCTCGCAGTTCATGCGCAGATCGGGGATAACCTGGATTGCCCCTGGCTGTGAATGTGATTGTTTTTTGGCTTTTCTGTCTATGAGTGGTTGGCCCACAGCCAGCCTCGCGAGGCTCAGGATGTTTCTCTGCGAAAAAAGGATTGGATGGATGAGCAAATAAATGTGTCTTTCTGCCATAGTTCACGCAGTTCAGTCAGCCTGAGTGAACACATAAATACAGCTGTACATATGTATGTTCTAGGTAAGTAAGAACAAACACACTGCTGCCTCACCTCATGTCCTTGATCTTGAACTACATCAGTTGTTTTTGTACTGTACTATCATGCATAGCAAGTGCATATGAATTTTTGTTTCATTCTAAGCTTGTGCTGCACAGTTCACACTGTACACTAGGAGCTACCTCAGTGATTGTGGCATCATCAAGTTCTTAATTGAAAAAAACATCAAATTTTAAATAGGTTTCAGAAAACAGTGCAGCTGACTAACAGGAGGTTGGGAAGACGAGTTAGAGCAAGAGTTACCATTCCTGATTCTGGCAGGGGTACTCTGTACATTTTGAGGCTGATTCATTCGGGGTCTGCAAATTGCTCTTAGACTTGCCCGTACATTGAGACCAATTTGCCTTCCGAGACTGTACCAGGAGCTATTGCCCCTGACAATGCATCCTCCATGTTGGGGCTAGTGCCAGACAATTATTAGCAAGGGGGGCACAGTTGGGCATTCCTTTTAACATGGTCAGACGTGTCTTTTGAGTTCGAGTTTAAAATGAATGCTCACTCTTAGACCAATCAGAAGAAAGCATTCAGCCCGGCCATTATCTAATCCCATTATAATATATGCTAATGACATAACCAACAACCATAAGGGTGCATACCAACTACAATCAAATAGTCTACCCTAGTCTATCTGTCTCTGCACCAGGGGTTCAAAGCAGGGTAAGGAGTCAGTAAGCAAGATCCCAAAGAAGGGGGGCTTTGGGAAGGAAGTTCAACAGCAAGCACAAATATGGAACTGCAATCACAAAGCCCAGAATTCAGTACTTACTATGTTCAGTGACACAATAGCAGGGCATCACTTGATGTCATGCTCTTAGTTCATGACCTGGTAGATCCGTACTGTGGTTTTTCTCCTTTTTGGTGATGCACATTCCCCTCATAACTGTAACTCGTAAGAACCTAATCTCTCCACCTGTGGTTGACGGTGTCATGTAGAGATACTAAATATCTGGACGATGTGCATGTTGCCCAGGAGCTACCTTTTCAACAAGGCCTCTGGTGTGATTGTATCCCTTTGAGGAGCACTGTGTTGAGCCTTGACCTGCAGTGTCTTTTTAAAGGCTTTGTAAAATAAATCCATAGTGGTAAATTCAACAGCTGATGATGCCATGGTCAGAATGTTGAGCTCCTGTCCTGCATGCTAACTGAGAAAGCAGTTGCATTGGAGTCAGTGTTATTGTTACTTGCAGTGTAGCAAGCAGAGAAACATAATTGATCCCACTTGGATCCTGGGATCTGGAGAGAGGTTGAGGATAAGTTCTTGACCCAGCTGAAGGAATTTAAGTACCTTAGGGTCTGGGTCATGGTGGGGTTTTGGTTGGTTAGCTATGGTTATGATCTGTGGGAGGTGACCAGAAGAATGAGATTATTGATACACAATGTCCAAATAAGTTTCTGCCATAGGGTGGATGGGCTAATCCTTCGAGACAGAGTCGAGTTCAGAGTATAGTCGCTGCTTCACATCAAAAGGACCCAGTCGAGGCATGCTTTACCTGATTAGGATGCCTTCTGCACACTCCAGAGATGACTTGAGTAAGACCACTTGGGATCTGACCAGGAACGCGGTGGAGGAATATCCTATGTAGCCTGGGAGAGCCTCCGGATCCCCAAGGAGGAGCTGGAAATGGGTGCTGGGGAGAGCGACATCTGGAATGAATACCCTGCTTAGTCTGTTTGGACAACCTGACCCAAGATAAGTGGAGAAAATGGATGGAAGAGTTGGCATTAAAGAAACTTCACACTCAATATGCACATAAAGCATTATTTTAGAACACACACCAAATATTTTGAGGCACATCAGAACTACAGCATTGACAGCTGAATAGCATTATAAGGACATGAGGACACAATGTGCAGTATGAGGAGCTAAGCTAGTCAACACTATTGTAGTATAAAAGAAATATAGTTAGTAGATTGTGGACAATATAAAATAAGGACAGTTAGTAAACAGCTACAAATGTAACTGATAATAACTCTTATAATGATAAGAGTAAGAAGTGAAAGGTAAAAGGTGTGAAAGAGTTGCTGAAACATACTACTGGGCACCAGCTGACTGAAAAGTGCATCTACTGATTAAAGCTGCTGTAGTCTGATGATGTGAACTGTGAAAATGTAACCATAAATCTAAGAATTAAATCATAACCAAATATGTAACACTTTCGTCATGTTTAAGAATACGGTGCTAAAAGTGATCAGATATAATGAAATATATCAAGAAGGGCACTGAGTTATCAAAAAGCCTGAAGAGTTTCTAAGAGCCAGTGACAGGGACACAGGGAGAGCACCTACTTTAAAAAAAAAAAAGCAAGGCAAAAAGCAACTGGTTGATGTGCTGTTCTGCACGTACGGCAATCTTCACGCAGGTGCAGAAAGTAGAACAGGGATTTTCCATAGACAAACAGCAGTGTCAGGAGAAATAAAGAAGAATAGGGATTGGTTGAGGCTATGACGCCTAAATGGACACTCCCAGTTGTCTGTGTTTAAAAGAGGATGCTCAGGTCTTTGAAACCTCGAGTCAGTTTGTTTTTGTTCACAGATTTTGTCTTTGACTGATCCCGCTCTTTTTTGCTGGCAAATAAAGTCCTACTGCAGTCAGCCTTGAAGACACCTGGTGACTTTTTTGAGCTTTGAAATCTTTTGGACCGACTGAGAAAAGTGTTTTTAAAAAAGTCTACCTTAGTTGTGGCAATCTGATAACTCAACAAACTTCACCTTTAGAAAAGAACATAATAGACATGACAGCATTAGAGTTTGCATCATAGAGACACAATATTGACCACATATGTGTTTGTTTCAAGAACTACCAACCTGCGGGGAAGAGGGAAATAACACAATGGGCAATAGAAAGTGGATTTCTGTCTGTGTCTTCTTCTCCCATTCTGAAGATGAGCGCTCGCTGTAGATCACACCCAGTAGTACTACTAGAGAAGCGACACCCCCTTACAGCACAAGTAACTCTTGTTCAAAGTTATGTTCTCTGTGTGAATGATATAACAAATCTGAAAAAGGAAAAATAACTTGCTGACGATTTCCCAAGATGTCTGCAGACTCTCCATCAACCTACATGTCTCTTGTGTGTATGTTCATGAGCATGCTTTAGTGTGTGCGTCTCAGCGTGCACTCCTACACAGGAAGGCAAGTGTGCGTGACTGCATGTGAGAGAGCGACCGCATGTGTGTCGGTACATGTTCTGCTTGGAGGGAAATATTCGTGCAGATGGTGTGTTTGGACGGAATATGTCATGCTAATGCTGCTCATCAAAACTGACTGATAATCCATCAATCATCAGTCATTAACATGTTTTAATGAGAAAATCTGGGGATGGTGGAAATGAATAAATGGATGGTACAAATGTGTGACTAGAGTGTACAGTAGGGAGAAGCAGTGATCACTGGTTGACTTATGAGTTAGCAGCACTGGTAAAAGGGGCTTTGCGCTGCTCTCTGCTCTACACTTTCCTGACTTCACTTTCACTGCTGAAGGAGATAAACTTCCATCAGCCTGACTGTTTTTCGTTGTAGATGTTACCTTCACTTGGCACTTCAACAGTGTTTCCCCTGGCATCCCTGCAGGTGCTGCTTTTGTTTTCACTATATTAATATTGTAAAGAGATATACTTTTTTGATAAAAAGAATCAATGTTTAACTGTGTTCATTGCAGCTTTTTACCAGCTGATGTTGCATCAACATTGGCTCTTCAAATGTAATAAATGTATTCTGTTTATGAAACTGAAAACTCACAGCTGCTCCCATTTTCAGAATCAGGATCAGAATCAGAAATCCTTTAATGTCCCGCAGATGGGGAAATTTGTTTGTCACAGCAGCGTCAGAATAGAACAGAGCAATAGCAAAACAGACAATATAAAATAGACAATATAATTAAAAAGGAAAGAAAATAGAATTGAGGTATATGATATAGTGCAACAATGGACAGTAAATATTTATTATATACAGATTTTAAACAAAGATAATAAATAAATATGGGTGTAGAAATTAGTTTGTACGGACTTATTGCACAGTGCAGAGTACAGGGTGAGGTCTATAGGCTATCGGGAGCAGTGCTGGTTGTAAAGTCTGACAGCAGCAGGAAGGAAGGACCTGCAATACCTCTCCTTAACACACTTAGGGTGTATCAGTCTGTTGCTGAAGGTGCTGCTCAGCGCTGTGAGAGTGGCTTGCAGGGGGCGGGACTCCTTCACCAGCAGCGATGACAGCTTGTCCATCATCCTGCTCTCTCCCACCACCTGCACTGGGTCAAAAGGGCATCCCAGGATGGAGCTGGCCTTCTTGATAAGTTTGAGTGAGAAACAAAATTCCTGGATCTTTATATGGGGCTATGCCAAAAGTTAATGAGCTCTTTTCCAGGCCTAGACCCATCCTCTGCCAAAGTTTGGTGTAAATCTGTTCTGTAGTTTTTGTGTAATCCTGCTGACAAACTAACCAACCAACCAACCAACCAACCAACAAACAAGGGTTAAAACACAGTGTCTTTGCCTGAGGTAATAAATGCACAGTTAACAAAATGAGATGACCTAAACGCATCTATGTTACATATTGTGACAGCAGAATCTCTAAGAGAAGAAAGTTGAAAAAATACTATTTACCCTGTCATTTGGTCACAAAAACTCTCACTAAGGCAGCGCTAACATGATAACATGCGTACAACTCAACACCTGAAAAAGAGGAAAAATAGAGAAACTGTAAGATGTGAGTGAGCTGATATGAAAATATGTTGCTCGCTTTGAGAACCCTGCAGTGCAGGTCAATCTAACCCATCTCCGACTTACTGTCAGAGATCTAAGGAGACCTCATCCCATCATCTTCTGTGAGCCCCTAGAATATTAGATGGCCTGTTTATCTTAACCCCTCGGCTGTCTAATTAGTTTGACAGTTCTGATCATCTCGCCTTTTACTGGTGCCTCAGTAATCTGGTTAGCACAGGATCCTGCGCTGCCATACTGAATGCTGATAACCCTCTAAAACACACACGGGGACCTTATGAAATTCAGATGGGTTCTTTAATTCATGCAGCACGTTGAGATCCATACAGTTATTTTTACCCGCACTGTCATCTGGAAGCTTGAGGCTAGCCGTGTCCCTTTGGTTTTCTATGAAGGAACGTTATCGTCAGGAAAGATGAGGGAAACATGAGAAAGCAATGCATTATGAGTTGGACCAATCAATTATTGATTTAGATTTTCAGATGTATTGATGAACTGTGTAGGTTAAGCAAATATGCTGATGTTGCTAATTTGCATTACATAAACCATATAAAAATGTCTGCTCTATGCTGTCTTTAACTGATAGCACGTCAGGTGAAACACATCACATTACAGCCGTGTTTATGCCACGTGTCTCCAACAGAGGAATATCTGAACTGTCTTTTTTTTAGCCTCCTTCCTCGCAGATGTTGCTGTAAATAAGATCTAGACATCAATCACTTTTCTTGAGCAGACACGGCTGTAAGTATCGACACGTGCACACAGACACCCACGTTTTTTACCCATTATTTATCATTTGACTCTCCCAGATTCTGTGTTTGAAAGAAGGAATAGTGGAAAGGAGATTTAAAACCAAGACAAGAAAAGCTCATAAAATCAGAAGAAGCCTTGGGAGAGAAAACGTACAGTACAGTATGAACCCCACAGGCAGTGTACACGCATTGAAGGAATTGTAAGAGATGGCAGAAAGACTGTTTCCATGAACCCAGGCGATAAAAAGGAATGGAGAAAGAAACGAGGTAGCAAAGCTACAACTCCACATCAACGTGGACACTTGAGAGTGTGAGAGCTGCTACATCTTCAGTATCGTGTTGGACATGCAGTCATATGGAAACATGTATAAATGCATCAAACATTTGCTAAAACTTTCCAAATAGAGAGCTGAAGAGAAACCAGAATGCTCCAAGAAGTAAGAAAACCTCTTTAAAACATCCGCTGACATCTGTAACTATGCTCAAGTAATAAATTAATTAATTAACCTTATTTTGTAGCCTTCACATGTAGCTGGCACCCAACTATGTGAAATTGTCCAAATTTGCAGTGGCTTAAAGTCTACTTCAGCTTATACAGTGTTTTATAAATAATACAATCAAGCAATTGTTACATTTTTTCTTTTAAAACATATGATTTATTTATTGAGTTTTCAACAAAAAGAACAGACACAAACCCTTATATACATCTGAGTGAGTAAGATACAACAGACAATTGAATGAGGTGAGGTAAGCACTATTAACAGAAAATGGTGTTACATAAAACAAGAGGATAAAGTTTGCCCATACCCACACAGAATCACAAACCTAGAAACTGAAAACTGAAAACAAAACATAACAAAAAAAAAAAAGAAAAAACATAATGCGAGACACTTAAAAGACACTAACAAACGAGACACACTGCGTGCTGCTGGTACAGGGAGTAAACATGACCCAGCCAGGAAACACGCAGTTCAGGAGGCCATTTCGCATCAGAATGACACGCCTCACTAATAATGTGAAAAAAGCCTCCAGTTCAGTGAAGTGGGATGGCAGTAGGTTGGTAGTGGGCAGGACACCGAACAGGCCTACTAAGGGTGATTGGAGGGCTTTGGTAGATGTGATGGCAGAGAGAGAGTGGGAGAAATACAAAACACTCGACTGAGGTAAGCCGGTCCTAATTAACACTTATCGCAATTTGGATCGGTGCCTGGATAAATGTGAGCTGGTTTGCTTTTAAACCAGTGGACTCTATTGCGTAGTTTATCAAAGGATAAGGACTGGTATGTAAGGAGAGCATAGTATAGCTCTAAGGTGGTATAACTGAGGTAGGGGTTAGGAGGAATAGCAGGGAAGCAAGGGAAGCGATTGCGAGTAATCAAAAATACCTGAAGAAGTGGGATCTTTGCAAATTGAATACACCCAGGAGGATGCAAATATTCCCTCAGCATAAAGATGTTTGACAGATACAATCCCATGATCCTCCCAGGCTGCAAAAGCCCAATCATTGATAGAGGGAGTAAACAGAGGGTTAGAATGCACAGGGGATAAAAGAGAAATTGACTGTAACTACAAATGGCGTTTCAGTTGAGTCCAGATCTTTAGACAGTTTTTTACTATAATATTACTGGCATAAGATAATGGTGATAATGTCAGGGGGAGGCACAAAAGGAACATCAGAGACGAGGAGCCACATGAGGCAACTTCAATCTGCAGCCACAGTGGAGGCTGATTGTTGATGTGATACCAGCGCAGTATAGATCGAATATTAGTGGCCCAGTAATAACTTAGTGCTAGTCCACCCATTCCTTTGGGTTTTTTTAGAGTGTCTTTCCAAATTCTGGGAGATTTTTTTTTCCATATGAACTGAGAGATCAAGCTGTCCAGTGATTGGAAAAAAAATGGAATAAAGAGGGGTATAGATTGAAAGAGATAGAGGAATTTGGGAAGCACATTCATTTTAATACAGTTAATCCTGCCAGTAAGAGATAAAGGTGTGAGAGACCAACGGTGGAAGTCTTGAGTCAGTCGAGCAAGCAAAGGGAGAAATTACATTTGAAGAAATCAGAATAGTTTCTGGTTACACAGATGCCTAAATATTTAAAATTACTTGAAGACATCTTAAATGGCAAGTCTGGAAGGGGATAAGCTGCGGCTGCAGTATTAATGGGCATAAGCTCACTTTTCTGAAGATTTAGTTTGTAACTAGAAATTTGCCCAAATTCCCTCAGCATGACCAACACATGGGGGATAGATCTGTCTGGGTCAGAGATGAACAGTAAGAGGTCATCCGCATACAAACAAAGTTTGTGCTCAGCCCCTTCCCTCCAGATGCCCCGGGTCTGTTAGTGGAGGGGATGTTTAAGGACCCAAAAAAGTTTTCAAATTGTGCCTCATCAGGCGAGCTCTCAGAAGTATATAACAAACTATAA
Organism: Acanthopagrus latus; assembly: GCF_904848185.1. Classification (NCBI taxonomy): domain Eukaryota; kingdom Metazoa; phylum Chordata; class Actinopteri; order Spariformes; family Sparidae; genus Acanthopagrus; species Acanthopagrus latus. The sequence goes on from NC_051056.1 coordinate 10,916,535, forward strand.
AAGTCCCCGAATTGATCATTAATGGTTTGAGGATTAATAGTTGTTCCATTGGTGGTATTAATTCAGGTAATATGCGTCGACAAAGAAGATTGTCAGATTTGGTGAGCGAGTAGTCTACTTGGTTTATCTCCAAATTCTAAATTCTCAAATTCTGCTTTTTTCATGAGCAGTTCCTCAAAAGAATCTGTGTCAGGTGAGTCTATACATTTTGTTTGTAGTTCTGATATACTACTGGAGAGACAAGTACCCTTTTCAGCAGCTCTGGAAGCTCTGGTAAGCAGAGTAGGATATTACTTCTCCCCTTAAATAGGCTTCGCATGTCTCCGAGATTGTTGCCGCAGACACAGCCGGATCAACATTAGTGGAAATGAAGAGGTCAATGCGACTGCTGGTGGTATTAACAAAATTGGAATCGCAAAGAAGTAGCTAATCAAAGCGCCAGGGGGATGGCGACAGGGATCTACCGGGAAGGCAAATGTCAACTATGATGGCTGCATGGTCTGAGATTACTACAGGGCTATAGACGCATGAGCTGACAGAGGAGAGTAATTTGCTGTCAATTACAAAAAAATCAATTCAGGAGAAAGTACCATGGACAGGGGAGGAGAAAGAGAACTGCTTGGCAGTAGGATTGAAAAACTGCAACACACCTGAGACTGCATATTGCTCCATGAACAGCTGAATGACTTCGGATGATTTAGACTGGACACACGGCTTGTTAGACGAGCGGTCAAGTGAGGGATCAAGACAACAGTCAAAGTCACCACCAAAGATGAGCCGGCAGGAATGTAAATCAGGGAGGGAGAAAAAAAAAGGTTTTGAAGAAATCCTCATTGTCCCAATTTGGACCATACATATTCGCCAAAGTCAGATTATTGCCACAGATTTTCCCTGAAATTATAACAAAGCGCCCATCGGGGTCTGATATGACTTTGGACACAGAAAGTGGGACTGATTTATGGACAACAATATCAACACCACGAGCCTTACTTGAGAAGGAGGAGTGGTAGAGCTGGCCTACGCACCCTCTACAGAGCTTAAGGTGATCTGATAGCTTGAGATGAGTTTCCTGTGGAAAAGCAATTTTACTGTTTAGCTGTTTCAGATAGTTGTGTACCGTGTTATGTTTTACAGGAGAATTCAGCCCCTTGACATTCCAACTAGTAAATCTTAAGGCATCCCTAGGTGTTGTCAAGGAGTTAGAACTTAACATTCAGTGATATTAGGGGGCCTGGGTGGATGTTGTACCAGTACATCTCCACCCCCATGACCAGCATTCCCTGCCCACCAGCCAGCAGCATGATGAAAGAGGGCATGGTGCCTGACAAGGCTGAGCATGCCAAGTTGCAGGAGCAGCACACCGTTAAAAAATTAACCAAAGAAAACAAAAAAAACATTAGACGGCTTAGATGACAGGATGGGAAACGTAACAGAAAAAACATCAAACATACAAGCCTCCACCCATTCCCTCCCCTTAGCCCAAACTCCAGTGACTTGCCAGAGCCGCCCTGTGCTCCTCCAGTAACGAGCTATTCTCGGACAAAGTTATGCTAGCAGTCAGGGAAGTTCCCTTGTCCTTTTCAGTGTTTTTTCTCTAAGACTTGGACATTGCTAAGTAGTCAGTATGGCTCTATAAACCTGTTGTAAACACTTTGAGGAAAAAATACTGAAGAATTCCAGGTTTAAAAAGGTAATTAGAAGTGCGTTAGTGGGAGCAAAGTGAGCACGTGTATTTTACCTTAAAAATTAAGCCAAAACAAATATTTTCAGCTGATTCTGGGCAAGGAGAAAACAAGTAGGCTCACATTTAATAGGGCATTTGTAGAGCTGCACTGCAAAACTTTTAACTAGACCAGCTCTGAGTAAATACAGTGAATAATGTGTGGTCTCATTTAGGGGTGATGAGTTCTCCGGTCGGTGTTCCGTATACAATCCTGCTCGTAATGCAACTTTATGATAGATAATAATGTCGACCTTAATCTATCAATAAGTCAAATGTAGCCAAAGTAAAGTACGTATCGACCCAGGTCACATTTGGCAAGATAGAGAGGGGGACAGATAACAGTTACACATGAGCTCGGTGACATTTTGCTGCAGAGGAGAAGCAGCAGTATCGCTGGCTCCTATTGACTGCTTTTGATGTATGAACAGTCCGGGGAATTTGTTCTCTGGCTGTCCCCCGAGGAGGAAAGTCACTGACACGTTAGCAATGATGGCATCCTCCAAGATGACCTGCAAAGAGAGTACGACCTGCCGTATACAGGCAGAGAGATCCATCTGAAAATGTGTCAAACACGTAGACGCATCGCTGAAGCCAGGCCACCGCAGTCCATCGGTGCCCTCTTCTATTAATTCACATGTCTTTAGTCTGCTGTGGAACCACCGCAGACTTTCCCGTAATCAATAGAAAGCTATAGCACTGAGCGAGGTAGCAATTATTAAAGGTCACTGTCATGGGATTATCTCCAAATTAGCTTTATTCTCAGATTGGTGTTATTAGACTTTTGACATTTTGCAGTGTACACTGATTGTTACATGGCCAAATTACAGAGATTTAGTAATGGCTGCAGCCCTCTAATCAAATAGTTTAGGAAGAAAAAACAAATTTGTCCTAATCAGCAACTAGTGTGTCCCTTGTTAAACCAATTATACAGTAATTAGACCTTTCTAGTCTAGACACTTCAAGCAGATCATTAAAACAGCCACATTTATGTAGTTTTCACTGTCTCATGGTTAATGAGTAACTACAAATGCTGAGTCCACTTTTTGTAATTAGTCATCTGAATGTAAATTCACCTCAGGTACATTCACATTATTGTGCAGTCAACTGATAAGGACAACTAAAAAGAAGAAGAAGGAGACAACACAGCCACAGACAGAGTGACACACTGTCTAATTTCCATGTGATTCTTAACCTGCCAGAGTTGGCAGCAGATGTTTGTGAATACACTGTTGGTTTCAACCCTTCAACCCTTAACCGCAATATCCCCAGACATCCTTACAAATCAAATGATTTTAAGAGTCGAAGCACGAGGAAAGAGTTTACAAGCTTTGCAAAACTGTGCTACAACAAATTTTTTGACTCAATGTTTAGCATCTATATCAAATGCAATATGTTAAGTTGTTGCTTTTGTGGTAAAAATACTGAAGCATTGCTGTACCAGCTTGTCTGTTTCCATGTCTAGAGTGCGTCAACATTTAGCAATTTAATATTTACGCTAAATTTGGGAGAGAAGGGAAGCATTGTGTCACACGTGGAGAACAACACCAGACTTCCTGAAAAAAATGCTCAACTTTGTTGGTTAAAGAGCTGTGAGACACTTTGTAAACTTTGTGAGACACTGTCCACAACAAGTTCTTAACAACTTGGGCACTCTCATTAATTCGGCATACGCAATAAATGAGGATACCTTTTCTTTGTGTGAAAAATATATTAGTTTGACAAGTGATGTTTGTGTGTTTTTTGCATGTAAGGCGGGAAGGAATCGATCGCACGCGGTAACTTGAGATGCATTAAAAAGGTTTAAACTGTCTTTGTTTAAATCAACTTAAAATGAGCAAGGTGCCATGAAATAACTAAATATCCCTCTAAGGTGAATAAGACAGAAGTCAATCACAAATCATGATGCCACACACACTTTTGCAAGGGCGTTTTTGATGATAATTTTAATAATTCCTCAGGAATATTGCTCTCATATAGCCTTTAAATGCTGTCATCTACAAGTGAGGTCAGGAGGTCATGGTTATTTCTGAGACTAATTTTTGCAGTGTTAATAATTAATAGTTGCCAGGGAAACAGTGAATAGGACAATTACAAACACCTCAACAGAGAGCCACATATGTCCATTAACCTCAGTCTCTCTGGCCTTGGCCACAGTGTTCTGACATGAATGGTCCATACAGTTTGCACGGACATAGGGTTCCTGCTTTGACTTGTCACTCACTCGCTCTAAAAGGCTGTTTGTTGTATTTATTGTCCAAAGACAGCAAGTGTTTCTCACTATATGGAACACTCATGAGCTTGGCTTTAGACAGCTCCATCTGTGATATCTGCTGTTCCAGAGCAGGGAGAGAAAAGACAAGTAAGCAATGTTCAGAATTTCTTCTCACACATTTTGGTTTCGGATTTATGTGCATCACAGAGATTTGTGCCAGGGAAGAGGCGCTTTCCTTTTCGACGCAGCGGCCCAAAAAAAAGGTTTTTCTTTCACCTCTGACCATCTTGCAATTTTGCTGACACCATATAAACCTGACTTTTATTTTTCAAACCCTGCCTTTAGTTCCAGTCCTTGGTGTCAAAGGCCAGCAAGGATTTGTTCTTCAGGTACCAATCTCCTTTCACCTACTCAAATGTGTAAAGGAACAAGCTAGTTTCCCTTGGTCATACCAAGCAGCATTACCATAACATTATACATTCTATTCAAAAAGTTTTACCTAAGTGAGGACTTCCTGAGAGGTAGGTAGTCACTCTTTCCTGCTTTTATTTCCCATCTTTTCACATCTGTATAGTCAGTCCTCTGCAGATTCAAGCTGTGTTTTGTTTGATAAAGGGGAATACCTATATTCTTCGAAACCTGGACCATTGTTTATATATGGTGTGTAAATGAGTCATACTTAGCAAAGGTTTTAGAATAGCTACAGCATATTGCCTCAGCTGGTTGCCACAGCATGGCTGCTATGGCTACAATGTAGTGCTTTTAAGGAAACTCCGACCATCAAAGTCATTTCCATGAAGCGCTTGTTTTTGCCACTCGGGCTGAGGTTGTCGTCAGCGTTAAGGAAATGATTCCTACAGAGATAGATGTTTAAAACTAAGATCATTTTTGCAACTGGAAAGACAAGTCTCTTTCAAGGAGAAGTCTAGCCCTGAAAGTTTGCGTGAGGTGAGTTTTTGTAGGGAGATTACCGTCAAACCATCTGACTTTTTTAATAGATTACAAAATCTAGATGAGGCAACAACTGTAATAAATCACCTTCCACCTTTCCTAAGCATTCTGTGATGAGACGTGTGTTTATGGATACAAAAAGGACCTTACACTTAAATGAAATTTCTGTCGCTGTAGGAATCATTTCCGTGATGGTGTCTGATGGTGTTGGACATATAATCCATCCAGATGGTTTCTTGGTCTGCTTAGGGCTTTAGTTCTTCTAACTTGCCCCTTTCAACACATATGGGGCAGCAGTTCTACCCACTTTCTTTCCAAATGTCCAAATCACACCCTGAAAAGTAACTCATGACAAGAACTTGACCTCACTGTGATGTTGGTTATGCAAATCTCATGTCCATAGGTGACGGTTGGAATGTGGATGAGCTTGTGAATTGAGATCTTTGCATTCAGGCTCATTTGGCTAGCATTTGTATTAGTCCCTGCAGTGTTCCTGTAATTAGCAGTTTGTGTAACAACACTTTCACACTCTACAAAAATGCAAGTAAAGTGATTATAGATAATCCTAAAAAGAAGGGAAGATAAGGGTAGCATGTCTTTTGGTGCTTGTCATGGTTATGTTATCCATTGTTTAATGGATTTAATGCCTGGTGAAACTTAATTTACTTGTCAGTTAGCTTACATTAACGTGATGACATCTTTCCAGACAGAGCGTTGCCAGGAGATAACCAGTCAGACATTTGTTGAGACAGCACACTAGGCCTGCCCCCGACCAAGGATTCTCTCGGTCGACCAGTGGTCGTCATTTAGAGTGATTAGTCGACTAATCAGCACATATACAGGGTTCTCCCTAGACGGTGGAACAACGGCACTGCGCCGCTATGCTGATTTTCAATGTTAGTTGCTTTGTTGCAGGTGTTTGTGGGCTGCGGCGGTGTTCTCACAAAAAAAAAAAAAAAACGTTCCCCTCCCTCCCGGCTGACGCTGACGAGCATCCATTCATCGTTGCTGTATTTATCTCTGCTTTCAAACTTTCAGGCCGCCATGGGCAGGTAGCTAGGCTACTTACATGTTTAAGGTGTTATATCATGTTCATCGTAGAGGAGTGATAGGCGAAGTTTTTCTTGCAAAGTTTGCATGTCACCTTCTTGGGGTCATCCTTCTTCTTTTCAAAATGATCCCATATTTTAGACATCTTTCCCGACATGGTTGGCTATTAATTGTTAACTGTCTAACCTCAATGTCGAAGGGACCTGCCGTGTTAAAAAAAAACAAAAAAACACTGACAGTGAGTGAGTGTAGCAACTGCCTGTATCTGGCCCTTCAAATTAAAAGCCCTCCAGCCTTTTATACACAGGCCAGCTGCCAGTCACATAGATTTTGACTTAATTTTGACAGGACACAGCTCCAAATGTTGTTTTTGTTTTTGTTTTGGGTTTTTTTCCTGCGACCAATCGACCAATAAAATTTTGGTCAGCTAATGAGTTTTTGGTCGACCGGTGCTTGGTCGACTATTTGGGGGCAGCCTTACAGCACACAGGGGAAAAGTCAGCTCACTCACATGCAGCAGAACATTTTAACTTCATAAGCTTGTAGTAGCGAAGCTGTTCCATGGCTAACCGCAGTTTTTACTCAAAGAAAGCTACCTGGTTAGACCGCTTACAGTTAACTAGCCTCATTAGTGAGCTCAGTATTGGTTTCACTTGTGATCTTAGGCTGTTAGCTCATTAGTTCACATAACTAACCATTTCACATCCCCTGCCACTTAATTGCCAGCATCAAAGGGGAATTTCATTGTTTTTTTTAACCTGGGCCCAATGTTTAAATATGTTGGTGTGTTAATGATCCATACCAAGCTCATGAGTTTGCATAGCTATGGAGCTAACTTTTACACACTCCCTACCACTTAATGGCCTGCGGTAAAGCTGAATTCCAGAATTTCTGAAGCTGGTAATTTTTTGGCATATAGTTGATTCATACTTATCCAAAGTTTTGGAAGCACTTCATTATAAATAACTATGTAGCTAACTTTTACACACCCCTTGCCACCACTGGAAACCTTTATACTCAGGATGTAGATGGTACTTGACCATAATTGGCGCATGTTTGTGTGGCAGGGAATGCAAACTACAGTCACAGAAAACAGCATCTGTCACTATTACACAGAGAACGCAAAAAGTGATACCGTCGTTGCAATTCAATACACTGGGTAACTATCCCGAGAATATCATGGCTACAAACAGGCACACACATGCCTGCACACAAACACACTGGCAGCCACTACTTTGTTTTTGTCCAAGTGTTATACCACTTTATTTTATGAGGACAAATCAGGGGATGGACCTCAGTTTGCCCCTCTTATATTCACATCTCAGGTGGTTAATGTAGAGCTACACTCAGTCGCCAGCCCTCACTCCTCAGTGAGAGCCCTCCAGCATTTACTTGAGCGCCGCAGCGGTGGGAATAGTTTTTGAAAGGCTTAATTCAAGGTGGATGATCCTGCTCAAGAGGATTGACTTGCACTTTACTCCAGATGGTGCTGGCATGCAGTGCTTTTTGTCACAACTTTGCTGAACAAAAGTTTGTATTTGATTTCCATCTGGATGCAGAGAACAGCTGGCTTGAAGAAAGCTGTGCCCCAAACAGAAGTGATGTACAAGCTCAAGCTCACACTGCTGGCCAAAACCCATGATATGAGTCAACTGATTTACTGAGAGCTGGCATCAGTCCTGCCCAGCTCAACTGTATTTAAGGCACCTTGCACTTTTTAGTGGGCATGAAAACAGGCCAATGTTGATACCGCTAACATTTACTTTGAAATGGTTTGCTAATAACATGCTGAGGAGTTTAAAACATCAATTCATCAAGATCGAATATGTGACATTTCTGCAATGAAATGATTAAAACTGACCTGATCTTTGTAATATATCTCGCTGAGTTATGCTCTTACATTATCCCAAATGTTTGCAGCAATGTTCAAACCTAGAGAAATCTCTAACTTTTCTCAAGGTAACGGTGTGTTTCATTTGCTCAACTGAAACTATAACTTCCTGGAGAGAGTCAGAAAGTGGCAAAGGAAGTTGGCCAATGAGACTGAACCTAACATAAATAAAACTTTAAAGCCTGACCTTGTCTTCAAACATTTCAGCCTGAACTGCATAGATGGATTTTCTTCAGCAATGGTTGCAATGAGGACAACAGCCCCCATGGTCCCATGCTATTCACAGATTTTGTTTTGTTTGATTGAGACCCCTAGTGGCAGAAAATACATATCATGCATTTAAAATGAGGGCTATCATATGAAATTAAAGATGTGTGTAAGATATATTGCATTAAAGTGACTTTTATCACCCTATTATCCAGCTTATCATCCATTTTTGCTCAAGAATAAGCACAATGATATCATACAGTATAGGCCAATCATTTCATAAATTGGCCCTAAGTGGCAGAAAACATCAACAGTCCTGTCAAAAGTTTACTTAGATTTGTAAAGAAAGTGGATATTATGGCAGTTCCAATGATTTCTACAGCTCTCATTTTTCTTTTATGTAATGAGAGGAACACATCCAAGTAGGCTTCTGGCTGAATTTTTAACCACTTGTCTTGACAGAGAAATTTAACCAAATGCGTTCTTCCTGGCATGCACTTGTTTCTTAAGCACAGTCCACATGTTCTTCATGGGGCAACCACTCTAAAAACCTCTCTTCTAACCTGATTTAGTCATTCCTTTACTACTTCCGATGTGTGTTTGGGATCAGTGCCCCGTCAGAGCACCCAGATCCATCCGAGAGCTAATCTTCTGCTGATGATTTTAGGTTTTCCTGGAGAATTTGGAGATAATCCCCCCTCGTCATTATTCCCTTTACTTTCTTTAGAGCAGCCAGATCCACTGGCGGCAAAACAGCCCAAGGGCTTTTTCTTTGCCCATGTGTTCAGCAGCTTCTCAGCTCATGTTGAAGTAAAACACACTTGACTGTGGACACTGACACCTGTCTTGCAGAAGCTTCTAATTCATTGCACACTTGCTTTTTGGTGGTTTTTAGTTGACTCTTGACCATCCTGGTCAATTTTCTCTCAGCAGCAGGTGATAGTTTGTGTTTTCTTCCTGACACAAACGTGCCATTCACTTTACACTTCCAAACAGCTGTTTGTACAGTTGATCTTGGGACCTGTAACTGCTTTGAAATGGCTCCAAATGACTTTCCTGACTTGGTCAAATCAATAATGTGCCCTTTCAGATCAATGCTGAGCCCTTTAGACTTTCCCATTGTCGTGGCTTTGGCTGAGTCTAGTGGGTGTAACAAACGAGCCCTTTTGGGCCCAGAAAAGTCACGAGCTGTAATCAATCAGAACCACTCAGGAGAAGTTCAGAGGCTGTGCTTCAAAAAACATTTGATTCACACAACATTCTCTAATCACTTAAATTGATTGTTCAGGTTACTGCATGTAGATTTGGCAGATTTGGTCACATTTTCAGATGAATATAATAAATTCAATGAATTCAGATTTGAAGCAGACTTCATTAATGTTTTTTGTGGCAAAATAGTTTGCATTCTTCTCATTCCAGAATAGAAAATTTAGAGCTGTAGAAATCATTGGAACTGAAGACTGCCATATGTGTTCTTTATATCACTCTTTAAGAATAAATTAGCGAGCCTAATCTCTTTGATGTCAATCTTGTTCCTAGCACCCCTTAAGGCCTATCTTAGTGTCTCTGCACTCACATGTTACATTTTAATTTTTTCACTCTCTTCATAATGTCTTTTAATCACTCTGTGGCTGTGTCTGATATCACTCACGTATTCCTTACTCCCTAGTCACTACATAGGGAGAATATATAGGGAGCTCAGCAGCAGAAAGAAAAAGCACTTTCGGACACTACTCAGTCGCCATTTTTCCCTCAGCGCAATGCAATGATGGTAAATATTGTGAAAACGTATTGATTATCGGTTGTACATTACTTTTCGCAATGCTTTGTTGGATATTTTGAGTCCACTATATGGGGAATAATGACTCTGACTAGACATTTGGACAGCACTACAAAATTGCATACTCACTATGTAGTCCACTATATAGGGAGTAGTGAGTTATTTCAGACACAACCAATGACATTCTCAGTCAGAAAGCACATTTTCAGAGTTAGAAGCAGAGATGATAAGGGGTCAGCCACTATTAAGCTAGCTTAGCCCGTGTATATGCAAATACAAGTCTAAGCACTAGGCTGTGGGCTGTGTTCATATTAATCCTTTTATTTCAAACTGCCAGGAGATTTTTTTTCTTTTTTGGAGTTAATAATTAATCTCCAAAGTGAAACAGAATGTGTCTGATTTATAGTGTAGTAGTGTAAAGTCCCATATATTTGCATCATGAAAAGGAGCAAGAAATACATTCTGTGTTCTTGCTACTTAAAATATATACCCTATAAACAGCATATATCTGTTCACTTGAGGACAGTGGTGTCCAGCAAGTACATCTTTGCCTGTTGGAATGAAGCACCACAAGAGAGCACGTAGAAATCTCTACAGCCAATGCTTACAATTTCTATGCTTAATTTTTGGCTGAACGTGGCCCTTTAGGCATTATTCATTGTTAAAATACAAGATACAATTAAAGCTGCATAGATCAAGAGCTGCCATAGTGTTCATTTATCTTGGAGGCAGATATGAAGGAAGTTGTGTGCAGACACTGTACAGAGAATTGTCAGAACATTTCCATGTCTACTTGTCATTGTCATGATATTTAAAAGGATTAGTGTATAAAGTCATCAAAATGTATATTTCAAAACATAGTTCTTACACAGAGTGAAGCAACACAATCTCAAAAGCACAGAGATATATTTTTTTTCTCATATAGATATTTAAATGTTTCCAAACGTTTTCATCTGTTTCGCTCTCACAGACTGATCATTAGACAGAGGAGCTCTGTCTTACAAGAACAAGGATTTGTCTTTGCCTTCTCTTTCACTGCCTGATTCTTAAGAAGCTCCGGCCTGCCGGCAAGCTGCTTTATCTGAGAGTGTGCAGAGCCCTGTGATGTCAGTGGAGAAAACAGGAAGTTAATGATTGTGATCCTGCTCTGTCTTACTATCTTCTGGGGGGAGAAAATCTTCAGGGCTTGGCTTTGTAATTTTCTTAAGTTGATGACTCGGACACTAATCTTGCACTCGGAGAAGGGACGTTAGAAGTTACTTTTTTTATTTAATCCTAATAACGTCCTAGAAAATCCTTGTCTCTGACCATTTTATGGGCTGTGCCACAATGTGCTTCTCAGTTGGACGTTAACCTAATCTTGTGAATGCACATGTATATGGTTTATAAGGAGCTGTGCACACCACAGAGCCTTGTTTTTTGGGTGCATTTCAAGTTGAAGAGAATGGTTTGATCCATGAACTTCGCTATAATGGCCTGGCACACTTGGTAGTACAGCCTACAGTACCTCACTGACAAATTAATCCGCTTGCTGTTCGTTCAGCACTCATTCAGCTTTCATGCCAGCACAAAGCTAGGATTATGCATACAGTGCTGTTACCATCAGGTGGTAGTCCATTACTTTACGCCTGCACTGACTGGTAATTTTCTGGCTCCAAAATGGGCCTGCTTGAGCCAATCTGGGTGGAGTACAGCACTACCCAAGAAGGAGGAATTTTTCTGTGTTACTTGGACTCAGACCCATCTTTAAAATAAAATAAAGCCCTGTAATATATGTAGCTTTTTACTCCTTTGTTATCCAGATTTAAATTGAAGAGCAGCTTTAAAGCTGCAGTCTGGAGTTATGAGAAAAAGGTGGACTTGAATGATACAGCTCCAGGTCCCTCCTTCTTCCCCTGCACTGCACTGCAGTCCTGCTTCCAAAGCCCCTCCCCACAGAGCAGCCTGCTGTGCACGAGCAGGCATGTAACCACGGTAACAGAGGTTGCCAGATAACCAATAACAGATAACAACAACATAAACCCTGATTGTTCTATTTCTGATCAATACAAGTAAATTACAAGAAAGAGTGCCTCATGCAGAGCACTGTATATATCCCGAGTAACAAACAATATTCCTCACATCATGGTAGACAGAGTTACCAGCTGATCACTACCAAGTGCAATATTTGCCTTTCTGAAGCATAAGTAACATTATTTCTCAAACCAATTCAACCACTTCAGCGCGTACTGAATACAAACTAACGTTATAACTGCCCGGTCACTTGAAAGACACTTTTGCTACCCAGTAGCCATAAACACAAAGCTAAACACCGGAGTTAGCATACAAGCTAACAAGCTAGATTTACCAACAAGCTAAGTAGCTCGACTGCAACATCAGCGATACATGCTATTGTGAGCATTACTGTAGCTACTGCCACCATTGCCTTGTGGTTGAAACATAGAATGAAACACATATCAAGCAGGGGTCCTTACTTGTCCAGCAGGAAAGCAGCTAACTCTGCGTCGCTCGAGAGTCCTTACAAATCCCGCAGCTCCCTCCACTTCTGAAATGACGTTCTGGAATTTATCCTTGTTTTCTCTCCGGCTCGGTCCAGTTGTTTGTTTTTACGCTGCTTGGTTAGTCTTCTTATTTCTCCTCTTTGAGGAGAGCAATGGTGGGGCATTTTTCTGCCTCCCTGCCATTGTTAACAGTCTGAGTTGAGCTTGAACATATCTGACCAGGTAAGAGCTGTGTGGGGGAGGGGCACTGCATGAGGGAGGTGGGCTGCCAGCAGTGTATGCAGGAGAATGACTGACACTTCTCAGACACTCTCCTTGGCTCTGATTGGTTGTATTGACCCAGGAGCAGTGGATTCTTGCAAATCAAATTAGGGCCACTGGGTGGAGCCACAGACAGTGGATTTTTACACAGCTGACCTGTATCTTATTCTACTGTCAGATGATAATAACAATTTAAGCAAATATAACACTGTTATAAATTCAACACTCATTGTGGTGAGGACACTGTGGTACACTGGGCTCACACCTCTCCCAACTGATCTACTGGGGAAATTAAAACATTTCTGTTATGTCTTTTATTTTGTTGGTAACACGTGCATAATCACAGTGATGCTCTGTGCAAGCCCTGTTGTCCTGACCAGTGACCGTTGCACTACTAGTGGCATTAAACTTCACCCGCCAGAGTAATATTGTTCATTTAAATCCCTAGATTTACACATTACACATACTGACAATGTTATTGGAGCAGTCTAAAAGTAGCCCCAGCAGAGGACAAAAGGACAACAATGAAGGCTTTCCAACGGTTTCATAAATTAGGAAATACCTTCGTCTATAAACCCTAAAGATACAAAGTGTACGTATGAATGAGAAATGCTGAATGTAATCCAATGTACACAGTTTCTTTGTAATCAAACCTCCGCAGGGTAATCATTGTCCTTAAAAACAAAACACATGAGAAAGTTTTCTTCTTGATGTGGAAACTTTACTGGCCATACGTACAATTTTTGTTGTTTGTTGTTGAGTTGGTTTTACCCTCTTGTGGGGGAAAAAAACAAACAAAACACTATGTTCGCCTTCCTTTCCATCATTCGAATGTGAGTGTGGGTGAGGAACACGGATTGAAGGCTTCCACAGACACACACACTCAGAATCCCTCTGCACATGCAGTGTTCTCACATCCCAGGCCCCTTTTAATTTATGCCATCCAGCAGCCGGCAAAAGGTCAAAGTCAGTATGTCAAACACTCATTCTGTCCATTCATCAAATCAAATCTCACCAACACATGGAGCCTGACCTTCATTTTATACACAGTTTCTATTAAAAAAAAAAAAAAACATTCACCACACAATCCCATGGCTTTCTGCCAGTGTTAACTGGCAAAACTCCATATGAAGGAAAATTATTTGTGATATTTTACCGAGCACTCACTCTGGAGGGATTGGGAAAATGCCAGCTGAAGGTGGATTTATTATTGCACATCTGTTTTTTTGTTTGTTTTTTTTGTAATACAGATGAGATCTGGCTCAATGTGAAGAGCCACACACAATCGCACACACACACAATCACACACACACATGCACACAAAAGGTGTAGGTTTTTATTTTTAACATTATTTTTCTACCAGGACATTCCAGCTGAGTTGAGGCTCTTGAAGTTGTCAAAGCCTTTAGTAAAAAAAAAAAAAAAAAGGCAAACTTTACAAAAACATCTTATCGTCAGTTCTAATTATTTAAACACATGATAACACACACCAAAAATACTGTGCCAAAGCACACACAATCTCCCTTCCCAGAACACACTCATGATTCTTCAGTCACTTGCTGTTTGCAAAGATGACAGTGATGTTCATGTGTAGACACGCTCGAGTGTGTGTGTCTGTGTCCGCTGAAATATGTCTCCGATCGGGTTAATATCAACTGAGAAGTGCTGAGAGCATTGCCGTGGTGGTGACCTCCTCATCTCCCCCTCTGTTACATGGCTGATCCACAGCGACAGACTGTTACTGGAGGGCCAGTGGGGAGAAAGAGATCCAAATTAAACCAAAAGGGAGGGAGTAACAGATAGGAGACAGGATGGGGACACTTTCTATTTCTATGATTCAGTTTCCCAACACATTTTGACATGTTGGAAGGAGCTCACTCTATCGTGTGTTTGCTATCAAAGTTAATAAGTTAGAAGACTGTAATATGATTTTATCAACACCAACAGTGTGGCTCGTGTTGGCCTGTCCAGTCTTACAGTATAGCTACTCTGGCCCAGCCAATACTGGGTTTTTGGGGTCCATGACAAGAAGAATGCAAGGGGATAACACATTCTGGGATTTATATCTCAGCAAATATTCTCATATTCACATATGATATACATAAACACACTTTTTTTAGATGATCCCTCAATTGTGGTTATCAACACTTTAAAAGAATAAAACATAAGTACAAAACAGGGGCAGTTTATTGTACAGTTTAACAATAAACTCCATGGCTGAAAACACCAGACCAGATCAGTGCACTGAAAGAGTAACCTCAATGATAATAATAATAATAATAATAATAATAATAATAATAATAATAATAATAATAATAATAATAATAATAATAATAAAGCTGTCCACTTGTGATTGCGTCACTCAGGAGGGATGCTGATACCAAACGGAAACAGCCTTGTAATCCCAACCCCTTGGCTTGACGATGAGTCAGTGTGTTGTGTGCAGAAGGCTGCTCAATACTCTACAGCAGCAAGCAAAAAACATGTTGTGAATTGTTTTTCGAGCATGGACCTTCCTCAGTGTGAAAAGCAGCGTTGTAAACTGCATGACATGATGAGGCCCAACAATCCAGCCAATGGGAGCTGACTAAATGACTGACTGCACACCCTATGACAAAAAAACAATACAATTAGAAATCTTTTTTTAATACAAGACGGCGTGTAAGTGTGCAGATAATGAATCCATAAACCATCTTTCTGTAGTAACTTTTCTCTCGGACAACCTGAAGAACCTCAGTGGCAATAAATCACAGATTCATTAACATGACTGTAAGCACTAAAACGTCTGGCTTGGGGAGATTTGTCATCATAATTGCTGCTGGAATATGTATGTTCACAACACTGGGGGGGCTCCGAGGAGCAATCAACCCCCTGCCCCTCCAAGCATGTTCGACGAAACACTGCGCGAGTGCCCTCTTGGATGTCCCTGTGGAAGATATTACACGATGAAGTGCCTTCGACAGTGTCTCGGAGTGCAAGGGAATGTGATGAAATTTCCCCCATGGTGCCCTTAAAATGGAGAAAATGTGATCGTGACTTTCTCTCTGGTGCCCCACCACATGCTTCTGGATCTGTTTTTTTGTTTGTTTGTTTTTATATTGCCCCTGATCCCTAGACAGACCAGCATTTTGGTCAAAAACCAGGTGCACGTTGTATGCTGTGGCTCTTGTAGCTTTAAGAACTGCCCGCACAGTCGTTGCACTTTATCATGTCCCACTGAAACTGTTTTACATTTTTAAGTTCCAACTGTTCCATTTTATCAATTGTGTTGTCTTTGTGCGCACAAACAAGTGAAACAGTCCACTCTCTCTGCAGAAACACACACACACACAAACACACACGCTACGAGGGCAACGAGACAAGTGGAAATGAAAGGGAGAGGACGGAACAAGACAGGGGACAGAACGAGGTAAAAAAAAGAAAAAGTTTCGAGGAAGGAGAGCACAAGGGGAGACGGAAGAAATCTTCTCAGTGGAAATGATGACAGGGGAGCAGAGAGTCACAGACAACGGGGGAGAGGAGTGAGGTTAAAGGGGAGACAGGGACGGGAGGACAGTCATGCAGGCTGGATGGTAAATGCGCTGAGCACAGCAGTGGATCCCTCCAGCCGTTCCAGTTCACCGAGTCACTGGAGAATAGGATGAATGACTGGTCCAGTAGAGACAGGAGGGAAGAGATACAGAGGGGGGATGAAAAGAAACCCAAACACTTTTATAGAGAAGGACTTAAACTCGGAGGAAAGATGTACAATTGGGGCTACTTTTGTACTAATGGACAGGCTACCTCGTGCGCCCTACTGTTGTGGCAGCAGTTGGCCTCTGTTTGCGTATCTGTAGGATCAAAGACCAGCGATGGGTGATGAATTACAAGGAACAGCCAGAAAAAATGAGTGACAAGACATAACAATTGCTTTCACACAGGTAGAGCGTGCAGCGAATGGTCTGAGGAGCTGAAAATGAATCTTGTAAATCTCATTAATACAACTTCTAATATTTGCATAATAGTATGGACACAAGAAATAGGATTTCAGATGACCAGACCACTTCTTCGGGACACCTCCAGAAGAATATAACTAGCGGTTGGTTACATACCTAGCAGTCACTACAATGGAGCGCGCCTTCTTATGCTGTCACTGGCTACTCATCGCAGGACATGCAAAAAATTTGACGCATTGAGATCAGATTCAATGAGATCATTGAAAACAGGAGGAGAGCTAGTTTACTGTTAGCGGCAGGTTCATGTTAATGGTAATGTAGTCAAGTCGACGGTATCAAAGCCGTACTCTTAACACGAACCAGGCTGTTTTGCAGGTGAAAAAACCACACAGCCCATATACAGACATTTATTTGGATCCACACATGAAATGTGAAGTGATTTGGCACAGTCGATGTCTTCGCTGCCTCCGAATTCATGTTGCGCCATACAGAACAAAACCGAGACAGATGTAATGAGATGTAACATAGCCGGCTCACACAGTCGAACTGACCGTCCGACTGTATGACTGTGTTAAGTTGGAGAAGGAAAGAAACTGGTGCAGCAGCTAATCACAGCTGTAGCAGATGACCGACAGCTCTCGTCCTGTGTGGAGAAGCAATGAGTAGCACTGACATTACCGTCAGACAGCAACTGAAAGTCCAAACCAAACAGCTGATCTGCGGCGTGATACAGTGCGGTGCAGCAGGCGGTGTAGCAATATAAAAAAATAAAACAGACGTTGTGCAGTTGAGGGAATGAAGTCCCAAAGGAAACGGCTGTCTGACAGCAATGTAAAGCACCAGAAATGTTCAAGATATAGTGTATACAGCATGTTTTATGTTTTTGTTTTGTTTTTATCCATGCTTCCTTTTAAGTGGCTTTAGGGGGTGCTTCTCCACATGGGGGGGGGCTAACAGTCATCCTCTGCAGGTAACAAACTGGTTAGGGATAATATCAAAAACGTCTGTTTTGCTAAAGGTGCTTACCAAAGCACTGAGGCCAAGACTAACCTGCTAGTGTTTTGTGTATATAATCATAGAATCCTTGATTTCTTATGAAAACTGAAACAATCCTCCAGTAACATAATTCATCTTAATTCAAACAACTGGTGCCAAGAAAGCAGAAGGCATCACTAGACAGCGAAGTAATAGTAAATAGCTGGAAACTTCACCATGTTATGTAAACTTTCCTCTTTTCTCTTCATCTTATCATCTTCATCAGTAAACTGAGTTGGCCCACTCGTCCTCACACTGGACACTGATATTTCTCACACCTGAGCAGGCACTGCTAATCACTTACTTGCTGCCGTACACATTTATTATCTCCTCTTCCGGCTCATTTGCAATATGATTTACAGTTCTTATTGTTCTAAAAGCTTGAAATCAGATCTGACTGGTCAACCTGTGCGACAGGACGTTAATCTCATTTAGAACCACCTACAGATGTAGCCTAAATCTGATCTGGGCCTCCGTCGAGTGTAAGGAGACTCATAATGTAATAACTGCGCCAATGCGCTAACAGATGTAATAAAACCTCAATTTAATGTTTATGATGTAATAAAACATTTGAGGACACCGTCAATATCCAATTAGTATCAGATGCACAAAAATATAATAAGAATGCTGCTGCTGCTGTTGCTGTGTGTGTGTGTGTGTGTGTGTGTGTGTGTGTGTGTGTGTGTGTGTGTGTGTGTGTGTGTGTGTGTGTTCGTGTGTCTGCAAGCATCATTAAAGCCAGTTAATGGCCATGTTTTGTTGACAGGCAGAAGTGCTGTTCACTCTGGCGGAAAGGACAGTCAGATGTGTCTATCCATCTCTCCCATCTCCCCCACGCTCCCTCTCTCTCTGTCTCTCTCCTCCTCTATCCCTCCATCTGAGTCTAGACGTTTGTTTGGAGAGAAAAGTTCAGCAGGTTAAATGGAAATCCCGGCTCCATTTCTCCCATTTTTTCATTCCTCCCTCACTCTCAGTCCCCCTTTTCCTGTTTCTCTATTTTGATCTCTTCACTCTGCATTGTGTGAGTTTTCAACCCTTATCCAGTAAGTCCCACAGGTTTCAAGACTTTTCCTGAGTTGATGATGGAGACATATTAACATGATGGACTTTTTGCAGTGTTCCCCATGTTCTTTCTTTCAACCCCTAACCTTTTAAACACACACACACACACACACACACACACACACACACACACACAGACACACACACACTGCATCCAGAGCCTTAGTAAGTGAAGCCCCACCTCAGTTGAACTTCACACGACTTTGAATTTTTGCCCTGCACTGACTCCAGAGTTGTTTGTGCACACACATTAGTCACTTGTATTAGCTTGTGTTGTTTACATCAGCACTTCAGTCTATCCTATTTTTGATGCTGACATGTACAGGTTTTTTTTCACGCTAAATCATGTAAGAATTTATTGATTTTATTCATATTTGTTATGGTTTCAACAGAAAGGGACCCAAAAGCAAAAAAACAAACACAGTTAGGCAGGTAACTGAACAAAAAGCCAGCTTTATAAAAATACAGCTGAAGTACAAAGTCCAGTAAATCCAATTCCAGCAATGTGTAGTAAAGCGTAAAGACCGGCTAGAAAAGATGAGGAGGAAGCACGTAGGGCAAATTCATCAAACTAAAGAAGTTCAAAAATAGCCAAATTAAGTCATGTACAAACCAAAGACGCTCTGTGAACACAGGCAGGAACAAAAAGGACCCAAGACTGAAACGCATGACAAAACAGACGAACTGACCAAGAACAAAATAGAAACACAGGCTTAAATAGACAGGGCTGGTAAACAACTGAAACACAGTTGAACAGGAAAAAAGGTGGAAATAAGGACAAAGGGAGGAAGTAAAAAAGCCACACAAGGAGATAACTCCAAAATACAAAAGGAAATGACTAAACCACACACTCAAACCATGGCAATATTATAAACCATGACCCAGTGTAAGTGTTGTCACTTTAAAGCTGTGATCCATATACTTTTTTACATATTTTCTATATATGTATGAGTTTAGCCTGATTCCACCACCACAGAATTTGGGGCCAACATTGAAAAACATGTGTTTACCAGTGGCGAGTCTTCGAGGCCTTCAAGGCATTCAGAGAAGGCCCTGGAGTGCTCAGATGAAAAAGAAACGTAATTCTACAAATGAAACAAATTTACACCAACTTGTTTCTGTAGTTTTCTGTCCATGCACTGTGCATTTGAGTGGTTTTGTGTTGGAAAAAAATACAACCAATTACCATTAAACGTAACAAGTGTACATTTGGACTGACAATTTGATCAAACAATCATATTTGGATTTGTAGCCAACGGGCATATTCTTTAAGATTTTCTCTGGCTCCAGGGTATTCTAGAAGGCCCGCTTGCTCAGTCATACGAGACCTTGCTCAACTAGCGAGTTGTGATTGATGATACAGCAGGTGGGGATGATATTGATACAGCAGGTGGAGATGATATTGATACAGCAGGTGGGGATGATATTGATACAGCAGGTGGAGATGATATTGTTGCGGATTTACTGTCAGTGCCCTTTTCAAGACGACCGTTTAATGAAAAGAGAAAACAGAAGGCCCAGTTCTGATAGGCACAGTTTGCCACTGGTGTTCACAGAAACGAGACCTCACCAAATGGAATAGTGCACTTTGCACATAGACCTCTAAAAGACTAGAGCCTGAAAACTGCAGCCCTCCTGCTTGGACTGAGCCAGAACAAGAACTGTTACAGTATCTGCGATGCGCGAATATGGTTATACCTGGTTGGCTGGATACTGGGTGACATGTAGGAGTTTCACCATTCACTGTAACACCTTGTGAGAGTGGCAGCGAAGAGAAAAAGTAATGAAACACATCCAGGTTGTTGTTCTGTTCAGGCATGTTCAAGTTCCCTGTCGTTGCCACTGCCACAGGTAAAATGTACTCATTTGGCGGTTCTGGTGTTAAATAACATATATCCACTGAAATATTACACAGAAAAAGAACAGTCTCTATCCTGTGGGCTTTGGAGTGAAAGGAAAAGAAAGGAGGACAGCTGATGTACAGCGAAAAGAGTTAAACAACATGCACACCTGATATATTTTAATGCACCCATGGGGTGCCTGGGGGGACTGACTGAAGCCGCTCTGCAGTCTGCTGTTACATCAGTGGATACTTCTGTGTATTTTGCCAGATGGCAGCAGGGTGAACAGGCTGTGGTTGGGCTAGGTGTTGTCTTCTAGTGTCCCATGGGCTTTGTAATAATGGTTTTGATAAAAATGAATTAAAACAAGTGTGTTAATTACGTAACTTATTTACGTCATGTCGAGATGGAATTTGACTTGAATACATCACTAAGGTAATAGGGGTCATTAATAGAGGTCCAGACTTTTTGTTCTTTATACTACTTTGCTTTATTTCCTTTGCTGCCAGTATAATGACTATGGTGACAATAGCTCACCACCTAAAAACAAGCGTAAATATGGTTCTTAATAAGCTGCCCTCATAGAGGACCTATATTTTTTGATGAGGATAATTTGTAATTTGTAATATTTGATTTAATGAAGCACTTTGAAACAAAGAAAATGACATATTCTCGTGTTTACACGTCTTTGGATGGTTTAAAGTGATTGTCTACCACGGAATCTATCTATCTATCCATTCATCCATCCATCCATCCATCCATCCATCCATCCATCCCTCTGTGTTTGTGTGTGGGTGTGGAAAATAAAGACTGTTTTCCAGCTCCTTACAGGCCGCTTTGACAAAATGGCCTCACGCTCCGCTGGGCTTCAGGTGTGTACTATTACACACATCTCTCTCACTCCCTTTCCCTTCTCTCCTTTTGTCTCAGACTTCTGTATCAGTCCCTTGTACCGTCTCCTCTCTCCTCTCCTGTTTAATTTCTCTGTAAATTCATCTCCCCCTTCTCTGACTTTATCTGTCTCTCTACTCGGACTCTCAGCTTGACAGACAAAGGTCCACCATTACTCTCTCTACCCTCCCTGAATATTCCCCATCCTGCACTCCATCAGCCAGGACGGCAAGAAGGATGGCGCCTGCAGGAGAGGGGGAATGGAGAGGAGGGAGAGAGGGATGGAAAAGCTGAGGAGAGGAAGGGATGATGAGACATTTCAATGCAAACCAAAGACATTCATCTACAGAGAGATGGGAGCTTTCTACACAATCTATGCTGAGTTTACAGGAACATGCTGAAGAGCTGGCTCTAACTCACTTGCACGCAGACACACAACATTTTATTTCCAGAGAGCTTGTTTTCCATCATACACTAACTGACAAACATATGCCAGTACATCACCTTGGGGAGCTGGGAAAACAGGATGATTGTGTTAGATTTTACTTCCTCTCAATCATGTATTCTGACATGTTTTATCAATCTGTTTTTACCCTGTTTAAACCCAATTTAAACTTTTGATGATCAAGGCCTTACAGTGGGTCAGTTACTCTTGGTATGATACAGATTTCACTTGCAGCGAAGAAAGCGTGGACAGATTAACAGAGTTTGTGTTAATGCTATCACTGCCAGAGGAAGGAGACAAAAGTTCCACACTACAGATTCAGAGTGACTGCTGTTAACATTTTTTGATTAACAGCTGATCACATGAGTACTTGAATGTCAAAGGGGTCCTCTTAGAGATAGACATTAAATGTGTATTTGCTATGTGCTAGTTTTGCCTATGTTGAAAATAAAAAGCTAATAAGGTTGTTAATGTATACCCAGTCGATACCCCAACCATGTGGGAGGCATCCCCAAAACCAAAGTCAAATTAAGTCCGATGTAAAGATTTCTGTGGATAAGCACATATAGCTTTGTTGCTGATTAATGTTTAAGATGACGTGAATTATCGTTAACCAGATAAGGTCAAGGAGTGGAATGATTTGGCCTCAATTCATGTAATTTTGCCCTATTCATGAACTTACCATTGAGAATATATCCATTCAATACACACTGTACTCCTAGCCATTGACTTCTTGAAGTCATGTTGCTTGACCCCCAGAAATGCCATTAAACATTGTGGTACCTGGCTGAATGGGACAAGGATCACCATGTTTCTTATAGAGCCTTTTCACTGCAGACATGTGAACATGTCAAAGTAGAAAAAGCACAGGTTTGACCGATAACGTCTCGCTCTCGCTGTTCTATTAAGTGTCTCAATAATGTCGGGGACAGACCATGCGCAACACTAGAGCCCTGGAACCAGCTCACCTAAATGGAGTATGGCCATCAATATTGTCATAAACTCCACCTGTACTTAATCTTTCTCCGACAAACTAAATGTCTGCCGTGAAAAGGGTCTTCGGTCAAGGTTGTCCAACCTAGCAACAGTAACGAAGAGGGACAAGACTTTAGATGGGTCAGTTCGCCTATGACTCAGTCAAAACTACAGCACCTCTCATGTCAGTGTTGTGGTTTTGAACAGCTCACAAATGTACTGCTTTGGTTCACTGTCACTGCTGTTTTCAGATAAGAACTTTTCAGCACCAGATGGCAATCAGAACCAGCTTAAGCTTGGAAATTGGGCAATTGGTTCCACAGCAAACAGTAATTTTCTAAAACTTTCCCAAGATGTCTTAAATGTCCTTTAAACACCTCGGAGACCCAAGGCACCAAATACACAGGGTCATACAGCAAGTTTATACCAGCAGTTGGGACACTTAACTACTGGCCAGAGAATGTTAGTGCTTTAAATACAGAAAGGGGGGAAAGACTGCATCTAATGATGATGCCACCTGCTTCTTAGTCTCAGGCTGCTTAACTCCTGTTGACTCACCGGTCACCTTCAGTTTCATTACAGTCTGTATAAAATAATAATAAAAGATACAAACAATGTTTTGTAGGGAAGCATCTTCGTTTAACTAGTTATTTTTCTTACCATTTCGACCCAATGCAGACAGACATAACAGAGGATAGCAGGGGACACTGGACCTCGGGCTGCATTACAGTGCCAGCAGAAACCAATGAAGGCATCAGTTCAAAACGCTGAAGACTAAGTGTTCATTCCCAGTGTTATAGGAAATATCTCCAGACTCAAAAGACTCTCCTGGCCAGACCAAAATGAGAACATCTAAGTTTACTGGTCCTCGTTACGAGCAGACTTGACATAAAGTGAACTGCGGATAAAGGGGAAATTGTAACGCTTGATGGCTGGCTAAGTCTTGGTCAGCAAAATGTTTTGCCTGAGGGAAAGAAAGGGTGAGGGTGAGGGAGAGTATGGGGAGAAATTCTGCTTAGAATGAAGTTTCTCCTGATGCTGATCTTTCCTTTAAAAGTTGTGAGGTTATTGTTCTTGTAGCAAGAGAGCTAATAAGAGCTGGATGAAGTGAGTGTGTGAACGAATGTTTGGAGGGCCTGGAGCACTGGGTAAGTGAGTAGAATGTTGAAATGAAAGGAAATCACTATTAGCTCATGTAAAAGTTTTTTCTTTTTCTTTCTTTACCCTGCTGTAGGAATGAATTGCCCACATTGACATATTTTAAAAGGTCATTTTGCTGTCTCCACTGGTCTGCCTGAACTTTTATCTAGCGTTTATAACAGTTAGGATTCACAGTTTTTGCTTACCAGAATGATATTTGCAGAGTTCAAGACCTCTGATATCTCCTCAGTGATTCAATTCTATCTATTGTTGTTCTGATGCTGCGTGCCAATTAGAGCTCTGTAGGCAGGAATGGCAAACAACATGAGATCGGTGCAGCTCTGCAGGGTGTTGTTAGTGAAATAATGGAAATAATAACCCTTAACTCTGTGTGTTCAGTCAGAATAAATGACAAAACCTTTGAGTTTTGGAAAGCCAATATGAAAACAAATTAATGCGAGGATGCATATGTATGAGTTTAAAGCATTTCAACTTGGCCAACATGCTCATGTGTTCAGGGCTTTAGGAATCTATTTCAAAATTTTTTAAAGACCTAGTATGAAAGGAAATTACCAAAGAGTTTATGGTGATGGTAATGGCGATTATGGTGATCCAGCAAAGGATACATTAGCCATTTCTCTACTTCTACCACTGAATACGATAAAACACGTTTTTAATTGTCACCTGTCCTTATTTTCTCTGCATGGAATTAAACCTCTCTTTATTTTAGCCAGTGGTTAGCTGGCATGTGCTAGCTAGCCACAATTAACATCAGCCAGTGTTTCCAGTGGCAAAATGTAGCAATGTAGGTTTCCTTCGCTAGCGGAATGACAGTGTGTCCGTTAGCAGAATTAAAGCACTACTTTTTGTGTTCCCCTCAGGAATTCACTCAGAAGAGAATATTATGTAGTTGCCCACTCCAAAGTTGATTTTAGACTTTTGCCCTGTGGTTCCTACAAAAGATGGTAAATGATATAATCTGGAAACAAAAATGATTCATTTGGGGGTAAACATGAGGTAGCTTGATCTCATTTGTTAAAAAATAAAGGACGCCAGACACAAGGTTAACAATTAACCCACAAGCTTTATTAAAAAAAGTATTCAACTTATTCCCAAAAGAAAACCAGGGACAATCAAAAGGGGGCTGACTATCCCAACCAAAAGGAACAAAAGTTGGGAAGACACGGGGCCGACCACGCAGCAGGCCATCGCTCCCCGCGTCTCCCCCTAAACTACGGAAACTAACCCTAAAACAAAAAGAGAAGAATAACTGAACCACAAGTAACCTCCGGCCCAAACTAACCCAATAAACTAAAAAAAAAAAAAACCCCAGCGCCTAAACACGCATGGAGGGTGAGAACCAAACCTGCTTGAGGAGAGAACACTGCTATCAAGTGTGCTGCTGCTCACGTGTGATCTCCATACTCGTTCAATCCCTGCACTCTCCGCCCTCTCATCAGCTCCCCCACTCCAACCGAGAACTGATTACACTCAGGTGTGCTCAGGTAGAGAGGGAGGAGGGTGGAATGAGAAACATAGAGAGAGAGAGAGAGAGAAAGAGAGAGAGAACACACGTAGCATTTGGCTTTTTTCGCCATTATTAGACAGCAGAGGCAGAAATGGAATGGAGGAGAGAGGGAGGTATAACATGCAACAAGTTCACAATATGGCTTTGACTCAGCAACACATCTTGCAAATAAGCTGTGATCATTCATAACGTTCAGCTATGTAGGCACTTTGACCACACGTAATGACATTTTTGGACACAGCTTCCACAGTGTGAGCTGCTAGAAGTGAAATACACACTTCTTACCCCACACTCTTTTTCCATCTCCTTCGCCGTAGGTCAGCTCAGCCCTTTTAATTACTGCTTAATATTACATGAACTTGTGAAGATGTAGAGCTCTCCGATGAGTTTCTCCAGTTTTTCTCATCGCCCTCCGCTATCATTAATACCTCCTCTCAAATTGGATTCCTGGAGTGCTTGCTTGGGAAAATCATTATACAAGACAATGTAGTTGCATGCATTAAAAGAAAACACTACAAAAGCAGAAAACTTACAAAGTGTTTTTCTTTTCGGCCCTCATCTGCCAAATGGAAGAATCAATTTCACTGTGAATCCGACTTTGATTGCTTCCTTTTGCCCAGGTCATGCTTTATTTGCTTTTCCCACTATAACTTCTTTCTGTGGAATCTGTAGTTTTCTCTCACTTTCTTGTGTGTCTTTATTTCAAGTCCTGCCTCAATTTAAAGGAGCAAACATCAATCTGTCCCTGAGAGTTTCTGGTCACTCTCACTGAGCCATGACTGACTGACTGACTGACTGAAACCTTAGTTAGAGGTTTGACTTACTGTGTGTCATTAATTCTAATCATATAGTTCATCATAGAAGTTATAAATCAACTTTCACAAAGCCAGAACAAATTATACAACGATATGTGTCATCACATTGATGTAATATGCTGAGCAGGGAAGCAGGGAAGGCTTTTCCCTTTTCACGCTATATCTTCTCACTTCCTCCTTTGCAACTGTAATAATTACCATTTCCACTAGAGGTCACTGTCTAAAAACAAATGTAAATATGGGTCATGATAAGCTGCTTGCATCTTCGACCTATATGTTAATTTTCACAAGAACGTGCTAATATATACAATTTGGCACACAGAGCTGTCTCTCACCTTTTTTGGCAGCTCAGATATGATGTATATAAGAACATATTTTTCAAGTCATGGCGCACATGACTACGTGCTGTTGTGTTGAAAAAGGTTTCACTAGATTTCATTAATGCAACCAATCATTTCTTGAAAGCACTGAGTGAGGCTCAGATTTCAGCTGGTGGTCTATCTTAGCAGCTTGTTAATTAGTTTTACTAATAAGCCCCAGATAGATTGAATAAACACTGATATGTTCATACAATATGCTTCCTATGCACTACAAATTTAGGATATGATAACTTATTATGAAAGTAAGCAGCAATATTTTATTTGTCACTTTCCTGAGTATTCCTAGTCATAATTTAATATCTGTAGTTTTTGGACCTGGTCTAGAGCAAGTTTTTCTCACTTTCAACCCTCTGCTCCACAGGAAGTTGAAAAGTGCCAAGGGCAAGTAAAGGAGGGCATGTTAAACCGTAACTTAAATGCTCTACAGCAGGACTCTGAAGTCCTCAGGGGCAGGATTGAAACTAGAACTTTTAAGAAGATCATTTCCCTTCCATCCCATCCTGCACCCCCTGAACACCCTCATCCTCACATTTGACACATTTTTGAAGGAAATCATCCAGGTTGAGATAGAACTTCTGTTTTTTTAAGAGGAATTCCTTACCCACATTGCTATGTGAAAGTGATGTCTTTTAGTCAATATTAAGACAGCTATGGGTTTGGTCTTGATTCAGTGTTAGTTGTATATGTGGTGGTTTCAGCCTGACACAATAATAAGCCATCAGCTGCACATGTGTATCAATGAATACCTTTTATACCACAGAGCTGTGGTAGCTTTGAGCTCGAAGCAGAGATCAACCAGAATGATGGATTATGGATAAATGCTTTTCATACACAGTGTGTCTTATATATTGAGATGTAAAAGAAAGACCATATATATGTATATATATATATATATATATATATATATATATATATATATATATATATATGTCTCTCTCTATATATATATATATATATATATATATATATATATGTATATATATATATATATATATATATATATATATATATATATATATATATATATATAGAGAGAGAGAGAGAGAGAGAGAGAGAGAGAGAGAGAAAATGATGAACAAATATAACATGTTTTATGAACAATACATTGGTATACATTTTTAAATTTAAAATGTTACGAAGAAACTTAAACTGTAGCCTCATTAGTAGTGGTACCACCGTTTGAATGGAGCTAATCTCAGACCAACTCATTAAAGTCATCTCAGGTACAGTTTCTATTTCTGCAACTCTCTTCAAAAAAAAAGAAAGAAAAAAAAAAAAAAAGAAAAACAGATTTTAAGGCGAACAGCTCCTGAATTTGAACTAGCCTGCCGGGGTGAACGTGAACTAAAGGTTCTCAAAACCTGCTGGAAAGCAATAGGGTGAACCAAACACAGTGTATCTGAAAACACTTGGAGGTAATTGCCCCTCCTTGGTTTCATAAAAAGATTGGATTGTATCCACACAAACAAAATGGTAAAATCTCCAAGATGGTAATCCAATTGTAACACATTGTGCTGAAGACAAATGAGCAAATAATCCATCAAGGAAACCTATCGCAAAACTAATACTTCAATACTATTTAATCCTTGGCTTTAAATGTGACCTGGAAGTGAACTAAACGTTTTCTCTTCTCTCCACTGATTCCATTACGCTCTCGGCTCAACAAGCATGATGCCGGCAGCTTTATCACTAAAACTTCAAGCGTCAAACTGACTTCTCACCTATATTTATATACACAGACAGTGCTGTGCGGTTTTGTGAAGCATCTACATGAGCATGAGACACTCAATCACATCACAGCAATGATATTAAGTGACTAAAAATCCTGCATGCACCAAAAATAAACCAGTTACAAAGATTATTTTCCCACTCGCACTCGCTCACACACACACACACACACACACGCATTGAATGAGTTCATTATGTCCTTCTATAATTAGCAGTGGGTTGAAGAGGAAGCCGTCTTTCCTCCGTCTGTCATATTATCAGATGACTGAGCACCTGACAGTCACTATGATTTATCAGCTGGATATTTCATTTCCATAATCCCACTCTGACTGCCTGTCTGTCTCTCTGCGTTGCCCTCCCTCACCTCCTAATTGGTCCGTGTCTGACTCTGTCACTCCCTCCCCCTCTGTATACATCTTTCTCTCACTTTACTCCATTGTATTCATTGTGATCACGGAGGTGGATCCTCTTTTGCAGCTCACCACTGGGAGGTCAGAGGTCAGGCTGCAGCCTCACTCTCTCAGGGCAGATGGACAGAGGTTGTTGCAGTGTTTGATACATGTCTGGTGTCCTATTCAGCTGCATCAACACAGGGTATCCAGCTGTTTCCTGTTTCCTCATTTAATCAGTCAGGTAACATATAGATGATCATAGATACCGACTATATAAAACAACACTGAAACATTTTCAGATGTGTAAACGAAATGCCACAATAACTCCAAGTGGATATGAGCTGTTTTGAAGGACAAAGAGAAGACACATCACTTCAAATATCAATATTTATTTGAATATCAAGCGTTTTTAAAGGACCAATTCGCCTAAAAATGAAGCCTTAGTCATTACACTCACGTCCATGACAACCGAAACTCTGGGAAGGTTTTGTGGTCCAAATATTTCTGGAGCTTCACAGAAGAAAGCAGCATTGCAGCATTCTCCTAAACAACAGGAGAAGATGAGGGCTTAACCTCTCTTAACATATCTCTTTGTATCTGTAGCTCTCTTTGTACTCTCAGGATTTCCAGGTAACAGTCGACTTGAAATTAGTTCAGGTAATCAACTAACAGTAAACGAAGGAAAAAGATTTAAGTAAACTGCAATTTCAAAAGTTGAAAGGACATAGAATTGTTGGCTTCATACTAAAAAAGGGTTTTTAACCTTTTTACAAACACATGAAAGATCGTAATTGGTAAAGAGTATTATCTTAAGATGGATGTAATATTATCATGTCATTGTCCATCGCCACTTATCCCATTTCCAAGGGGTTACAGGGTGTTGCTGCTGGAGCCAATCCCAGCAATGTCTCAGGGCGAGGGCAGGGTACTCCCTGGATAAGTCGCCAGCTCATCGCAGGGCCCTCACTAGTGAGCAATGTGGGATTCAGTATCTCGCTCAAGGACACTTCGACATGCCCGGAGCCAGGATTTGAACCAGCGACCTTCATATCACTAGTCAACCTGCTCTACCCGCTGAGCTACAGCTATTATTGTTTTTTATTTATGGTCATTTATGTCAATATAATTTGTAATCCAGCTGTTCAGATGGCCATTTTGCCTCAAAATAGAACAACAACTTTATTGGAAAGGTTAGAATAGAATAGTTTTGCGTATAGAGCAACCGCATAGGAAGGGCAGTGAGGTGGAGTGGATGAAACAGTCACAGGACTTTTGGAGCCTTGGAGATCAAAGTAAACTTAACAACACATGCGTTACGTATAATGTATACCTAACATCACATACATAACGTATGCCTTACGGATAACGTATACCTTACCTTATATACATAACATAACTGACAACATGTGCCAACTTGTACTGAAAACAATAGTGCACGGTGTGTACGCAAGTTATGCTGTTGTGCTGCAGCTGCGAGGTTTTCTGGAGCAATGAATCAATTGATTCAATCATTTAGGTATGAGGATGTGTTGCAAATGTTGTGATTAATCTCTGCTGAAGGTAGATTGTTTTACTTATTTAACATTTATGAATAATAAAAAAAAAAGTTATCCCACATCACCATAATCAAAAAGTTTTTAATTAAATGAAAGAGGAGTTTTATACTAAATATTATGCATTCAAGCAAGCAATATTAGAGAAGCTGTCTGATGAGCTAAATTAAGGCACTGTGTGTGTGTGTGTGTGTGTGTGTGTGTGTGTGTGTGTGTGTGTGTTTACAACATCTTGTGCGCATCCATATCTGCCTTAATGACAGTGTGTGTGTGTCACTTTAATGCTGGAGTCAGATTAATGAAGTATGAACCTTGGAAGAGGCTAAATGAACACATGCTGTTTGCAATTATCTATGGTAAGTCACACAGCACAGTGCCGCCGCAGAGTGCTTTATTACGCGATATGACAGCTCCAGGATTCAGAACTATCTCTCAATAACTGTCAATTAAACAATGGAGTGTGGAACAGAGTGAGGAGCTGTTTAATGTGAGGGGAAAAAACAGACTACTTTGTAAGTAAACAGCGAGTAGCTCCAACAGCCAGTTTAAATGAATGTCTTCCTTAAAACCAGAGATATGAAAAAGAAATATGATGATAATTTCTTGAAATAAATCAACACTTTTGATCGGTTAGGGTTTTGCTCCTCAATTTTTGCAAACAGCAGGTTATAGAAGTGCTGCCTGAGTTTAATGTTGAATGATGCAAACAGATCACCTAAGGACAAAGCTCTGTGGGGACCATGCTTGATCCCCACCCCTAGCACCTCTGGTGTGATTGAGTTTTCTGACCACTGTCCATGTATATTGATGGGAAGTCAGTGAGGGTTCATGCAGGGTTTGATCTGAGGGGGATTATGTGTGTATTATGTTGTGCCATCCAAATTATGCTCCTTGGTAGTAGTTGAAAAAAGACAGCTATAGTGTACAGAATAAGACTTGATTTCAACCTCTTAAGTTCATCACACAAAATTAGCCACAGCAGGAGAACTGAGGAGCCAAACCTACACATTCATGTTGTGAAATTGTCTCAGCTTTGGCTTTGTTGTTGCTGAAACAAGTATTAGCTAAAAGAGACATATGTTCATAAACCTTACAGAAGAATGTGCAGGTTTTTGATTCAGAGCAGTGGACTGCCCACGGCATCTATCAAACCATCCAACCTGACCAGCAGGACTGATCCTAGGAGAGGGGACCCATAATGGGATCCATGTTCATCCAACTGGATTACATGAACCCAAACCACAATCTCTTTTTGAACATAAACAAGTGGTTTTCTTGCTCCTGTCGATCCTCGGATCAAATTATTTGAGTCGTTGGGTGGAATGTGTTCTGAGCCCCCTGCTGGAAAAACAGCATAGACCACCACCAAAACACAACATATGCTGGTCTTGCAGGTGACCAAGACCAGCATGTTTTGGTGCTGGTCTACGCTGTTTTTTCCAGCAGGGCCAACAGAGCGCAGAACTACAGCGCAACAAGGAGAGGTAAACTCTGTGATTACGTCAGTGATCCTTGGTGCTCACACACAGGTAAAGATGTTGGACTGTGTTAATGTTCAACTTTAAATATGAAGATGGTGACTAAATTATTGTCCCCTTCTCATGGCTGCTGTTTACATCTGCTGGTCATTTGAGCTACATGCTAATGTCAGCATGCTAACATGATAATGCTAGCATGTTGATCTTCAGTAGGCACAATATTTGCCATCTTACAATGATCGCATGCCAACATATGCCGACTGCAGATGGTGCAAGATGAAAGGCCAGGGTCTCAAAGTTTTTACAATTTATCCTGAGGGTGACACAGATTTATATAATGACAATCCATCGAAAGGTTGTTAAGATTTCAATTTAAAAAAGTCAATTTATAGTAGCCATGAGAGTCATTAGAATAAATCCTCTGCAATAAGTGAACTCAATGAAGAAGTGACAAAACTGACCAGCTGGAGATAGAAGAAAGTTCAGTTCAGAAATCCTCAAGGGACCATAAATATCGGTTGCAAATGTAATGGCAGTCCCTCCAATAGCTATGGAGATCTCACTCCGAACTACAAATGCCAACCTCATGGTGACACCAGAAAATGACTCAGGGGATTACCAAAGTCATTGAGATTCATCTGGGAGAGAGTCCATGAACGCCTCTACAGAATTTAACGGCATTCACTCTGAAATTTGTTGAGCTATTTTGGTCCAGGACCAAGTAGTGGGCCCACTTACAGATCGGCATTAGCATCCCTAGAGCCATGCTGGTACTATAGCTAAAAACCCAGTCCCAGGATGTGTATATCAGGATATCATGTTGACACCCATTCATTAAGGGCTTGCAAACCTCCTTGGTTTGGGAGCTATGGAACTGCTCTGTAGATTCTGCTGCTTAACACCTTTGATAAAACCTTGTGTTAGTTTATCAGGAAAGAAATAATTGTGGCCATTATTTAAAAATCTTACACCTTTAATTTACAGAAGTTGTCTCTGCAATGATCACTTTTCTAAAGAAAGCTACAGCCGCAGAGAGAACTCCACGGGGTAGTTTAAAGGAATTATTAGAGCTGACAGTCATGAAACATAAAGTACCTGAACAGCAGGTTTTTGCACCCAAGCAATTATTTGGTATGCATGCAGAGAATACAATAATGAGAAATGGATACAGCGAAAAAGGCTCTGTTTGAGCCCATTAGGCTACTTCCGTAGAACCTTAATTCATTTAACTTCAGGCAAAATGAGTCAGGCTTGTTAGATTGGGAGTATTTGTTAGGAAGTAGTTCCCATTCCCAGAGATTCAGAGGCTCATCTCTCCCTCTCTCACTCTCTAGCCCATAATAATCTTTCCAACCCTGAGGGCAGAGCCAACCTTTAGGCTCCCAGACACATGGTGCATGCCGATGTGGATGCGTATGCACAAAGCTGTGTGAGAATGTGTGTGTAAGGTCTGAGGATGTGCGCCAGCCCGTGTCTACATATACCAGCAAGAGCAATGAGTGGGTAGAGTTTACTAAACACAGAAATGAGAGGAAATCCTCCAGAGTGAGAATATTTAGCTTCTTCCACTCCATGGGGTTTAGAGTTGCATTTAGGTTTAATGTAAGGATTAGAAATAGATAGAGGGTGCCCTACGAATTTAGGTGAGGCCCATATTACAGAGAATTAAAAGAAAAACCCAGCCTTAAGCTTTCTGCACTGTTGGGATCAGTTCTGCCATATAAAGGCAGGCATGTCGCAGCTATGTCTTTGGTCAAAACTGAGTTCATATGTTGAACAATGTTGGACATCTACCTTTTGGGTACTTCCTAGCTGATAATAAACGTACATATTTTGGATTAACTGACATGATTATTTAATAGTATGACTAAATGGATGGAAGCTCAATCCAATCAATCGACGGATTGACTACTTTGGTCTAGCTACCGGAAGACACGGATGTCAACAAACCGGTATGTAGCTCCTTGCACAAACACACTGTTTTAACTACTTTTTTATTCATTTGGAATCATACACGCTACAGTGCTGTGTTGTAAGGTGTCTGCTGATGTTGCGTAACTTTTGGGGTGAGATGTGGAGCATGTTAAGAAGCTTAAAACACAGCGTAAAATTCTGATGCTGTTAGCTGTCAATGCTAACTCTCCATTCACGGAGCCCTGTAATGGTTGGACCAAAAGTGTTTGCGTCTTCGGTACTGGCAAGCCAAGGGTAGCTTGAGCAATGAAGCTGCATGATTAAATCGACCAAAGTTCTCCTTTAACAACAAGACAAGCTAGCTAACCAGCCATTTCACTGTTTCAGGTCAATAAAATATTTCATGAGCAAACGATTGGCTGAGGCAGTGTGTTGATCAGCGAATGGGATGTGAGAGAAACACGTGATACAGTGGGTCCAGACTGACAGTGTGGCAGGCTGTAGTGAGGAATTAACACAGATACATTCAGTTTACCCAGCTTGTTGAAATCAACCAGGGTTTACTTCCCTTTTTATGTGTTATCCACATTATTGACATTTCAGGGAGCGGACACTTAGGTCACCCACTTTTTTTAATTCACTACAGCCCTGAGTATAGCTTCCTCTTGCAGCTTGAGTGTAAGTGCCACCCCACGGTGTTCAGAGGATGATCCACCGAAGGACTACATTTAGTGTTGCAAATTTAATTCATTTAAAAGGTCAAGTGGTCTGCAGCCAGCTGCTGTGCAAGCCACTCATTTTAGAATACAGGATATAGTGCATTCCTTCAGAAGGGTGAGAAGACAGTGAACAGATTGGAGGAGTTCCAAAGGTGTCCATTTATCAAAAGTTAACTGACACCCTCCAGTCAATCAGAATTGAGTGTTCACCAAGACCGTGGGATAAGGAGGTTTTATGACAATGACCTTTGGGATCAAAGAATCTCTGACTTTGAAGGGCAGACCTGTCAGCCATTTTTGTTCCATCATGGTGCTGCTGCGTGGTGTTGTTTTCTGCCTGCTGTGAGTAACTGGATAAAGTTATGTCATCATTTGTCAGTAAATGTCACATACTGACTCTAAGTTGGTAAATGTGCGATTTTGATGTTGCTACTGTATTTCTATAGATGCACATAAACAACATATTGCTCTAACTTGTGAAAGCTCTGCAAAGACCAGAAGGCAATGCACTAGTTTACATGGCTGGAAAATATTGTTTTCATCCTTTCTGGCTGCTCCGTCTGTTTTCTCCACCTACCTACATCACCCACAGCTGTGAGGTGAACACCTGTTCTCTTGGGGTTGTCAAAAAGGCATTCCGGCGAATAGAAATGGAAATCCCTAAATGGAGTAAAATCAGATGGATAGTCAATTAGATATGTGTGTGACTGTGTGTGTTTGCGATACATCCTGCTTGTGTAGCAACATCTGGACGCACCCATTAGTTCCTAGTGAGCTCATGAGCAGAGCTATTTGGACACCTACACCTGCGGCATAACCAAACTGACCGATCTGTCACTGCGTTACTAGTTTCTCATCCCACTGCCCGTGTATTGACCAGTTGTGAAAGCTTTAATTTGGCCGATTGCACTTTGTGATGACAAAATGCTCCTGTTAGATTCCGCCATTACAGATAGCGATAGATCCAGCCTCCGTCTCCATCTTAGAGTGCAGCAACACTCACATTTAATGATTCATATAATTACTTGTATGGCAACAGACAGCCAAGTCAATAATTGTGAACATGAACAACTCTAGCCCTGAAGCAAGAGGCATCAGAGAGGAGAATCTAATGTGCAGTGTCGTCAAAAGGAGCACAGAGCCGCTGCAAAAAACAACGAACAGGAAGCTGACTATGTGTAGTACACGGGGCGATTTAACTGAGACATCGGCACACATTCCAGCTTGTTAGCTTCAAAATCAAGCTTGATTTTTATGCAGAAACAAACAACCAAAGAAAACATGGGGACACGGTAAGTCATTACACTGTCTAACATCAGCGTCGCGACACAGGTCATATCATTTATGGGAAAAGCTTTCCCATAAATGATATGACTTGTGCTGTCACAATCTTCCAGAAGTCCTGACGTCCCATTTGAAGGGACAGTTTCTGAATATAGGTTGCGTGCATTTCTCTGTGGGTTCACCATTTTGATGCTTTCACTGTACATGTAAAGCACCTAAACCTGCTTTATAGCCATAGAAGTCAGGAAATCTCACTTTCGACAGTATGAGACCTTTAAAGCCGTGATGGAGGTCAAGAGATTGAATGACAGAGACTTGCAATGTGACAGAATGATAAGTGAGGACTTCCTGTTACTGACAGTGATGTGAATATTGCAGAGATATTTAGTATTCTGCATTTTCATTGCATGTAGCACGCTGTGGGCTCATGTTGTCTTGTGTTGTAGAAATGTGAAACCTGAGAGGAATAAAAAAAGAAATCACAAAATTCAGTTTCCCTGCAAGAGCACATTTGCCGGTGTTCATTCATTCTGACTGTGAAGTCAGTTTCAGAGTCAAGAAATTAAGTTAGGGATACTATTTCTCTGACACCAGAGAACGAAACTCCTAATGGACACCCACCAATCACATAGCTTTTGCCACCAGAATGAGTTTAAATTCTGATCTTTAATCTGCAGCTCCATAAAGATTGCATCGCCGGAAAATGTGAAAAAAATAAATAAATAATGAAAAAATGGTGCAAAAAACGGCCGGGGTGATGAAAGCCTCGCTTTGCTGGAGCATATCATATTTAGCAGTTATCAGTATTGAGGCTGGGGGGTTAATTATGAATGCAGCCGGGGCGAGCAGATCTACAGGGTCGATAGCGGCGGAGGTGAAATACTGCTAATAATGTTAAGAAGAGAAACTAATGAATGAACTGTGGCTGATAGAAGCCGCAGTTAATGATAAAAAAAAAAAAAAAATTAAAAAAGCATTAAGGGTAAAGCAGCACACAGGATCACGACTGTGTGTCAGCGCCGGCATGTGTGTGTGTTCACGGCTGACACGCTGATGGGACGATACACCAGGTACTTTTTAAGGCCGGGGCCCATTTTCAAAATGACCTGGCAGGTTAAATATCATAAGAACCACCGTGAATCAGATAGAGGGAAGCTTTCAGAGTAATGGACACCTCACACACACACACACACACACACAACATGTCAGGAAGACCTGCCAGAGAGGGTAGAGTATGTTCATCTATTTACTGACGTGGTGAGAATGCTGTTGTTGTGCGTGAATGGGTGTGTGTGGGTGCGAGTGTGTTTGTGTTGGGGGGTTCATTTAATGGAAGCCTAAAGGACACATACATTACTACTGAGAGGGGCAGGGGCCATTGAACACTTCATAAATATAGAAGGAGAAAAGCCATATGCTGTGCCACATGAATACTGAGAGGGGGAATAAAATAAAGTGGTAAAGGAGGAGCAAAGAAAAAAGGGTGAGCAAGGTTACAAAGTGACACAAAAAGAGAGAGAGAGAGAGAGAGAGAGAGAGAGAGAGAGAGAGAGAGAGAGAGAGAGAAAGGCCTATGTAGCAGCACATAAATCCGGAGGCATTCAGAGATGGGACACGGCTATAAAAAGCCAGAGACCGGACTATAGCCAGGGACACTCGTTAGGACCTTGGCTGACCTCACGCTGGAAGAGGCCACGGTGATGATGGGATTTATTGGACACCTGAATAATCCAGTTGGGTACGGGGGATAGGCTACTCTCTCATGCTGACAGAACGGGCAAAAAAAATAAATAAAATAAGCAGCCTGAACCTTGAGGACCGGGAGTGCTGCTTCATCTGGTTTGTTTAGAAAGAAAAAGTGTGGAGGGAGCACGAAAGGAGTCATTCTTTTTGAGGATGATTTAGATGTCTTGATTTACACTCTGAGATATGGTTGGAAACTACAGAGAAAGTAAATGAGCTGACCTTGAGCTCAGACTTGTCGGAGCAAGCAACCTCCCAGGCTAAAGAATCTTTTGTAAATTTCCCAGCTCTCTTAACTCTTATCATTTGCTAGACATTCGTGTAGAGTTTGGAGCATATTTTCCCTTTTCTTCAGTTATTATATAACATATCGAATGAGTGATGTACACCTCTAATAATGCCAGGGCCAGTAAACAGTATACAGTGTAGAAAAAGCATTTACAAAAAAGAGCTGAGAGAGGTATATTGTGACTTGCACACTCTAGCGTCTTTCTAGACGTTAGCTAGCTACAGAAGCTCGCCCCTGTGTCACATTGCTTCAAGCAATAATTTGTAAAAAGATGCTTATGAACACAGTGCCACTCTAACATCAGAAACTGTGTTTTCTGTCAGTTCTACAACACCAAAGGAGTGGAGAGTCTCTTGTAAAATTTCGCTTGTTCTAGTCTACTGACCACTCAAAGCGCTTTACAGCACTTGTCAGATTCACCCATTCACACACGCATTCACACACTGATGGCGGAGGCTGCCATGCAAGGTGCCAACTGCTCAACAGGAGCAATTTGGGGTTCAGTATCTTGCTCAAGGACACTTCAAAATGCAGCTGACCCTCCAATTAGTAGATGACGCACTCTACACAAGCACTAGCTCACAGCTCATTTCACACAGATCAAAATAAACTTGTTCAAGTCTGTCTCTTCTATATTTTTCTGGGCCTATGTTACTTTAACAGTAACAAAGTAATATAAAGCATTACTAATAGTACTGGCTTATTACATTCACAGTCGACCTCGTTGTCTGTGGTCCACAATGTCATATACAGTACTATTACAAAAGATGTTACCTGTGACATACAAAATAACTGTGGAAAGCTCCATGTGAATGACTTTCTCTTCTTTTTGCCCAGAGGGCTAGCGTTATGCTAATGAAGGCTCCACAGCCACCTTATCCTTTTGAGCAGCTTTGTAATCCAGTGTCTTTTTGGAGACGTGAAATAAATCCACACTGATAAATCCAACTCTGAATGTCTGCTGCGAATATTTATCCAGCTGATGAAATCACTGGCTGTTTCCTGTCAGGTTTCTTAAAACAGTACTTGACTATTGTTGACTTACATGGGAGTTAGCGATGTTCGCTTTCATTAGTTGCAAATCTATCTGTCTATCTATCTATCTATCTATTGTAGTTTCTGGGTTAGCAGAAATCCTATCGAGCCTTCAATCTTAGGTGATCTACCAAATACCACCCCTCTTTCTTTGATGTGGGGGTGTTTAGAGTCTATTTTCCATACCTGCCTACTTCTCTTAATTGGTCACTTTGGTAGATCAAAGGTTAATCTATCCAATGGGAGAAAAGAAGGATGGGTCTGCCTCACACCCCCTATAGGGGTAATAACTCTTGTGTGTGTTAGTTAACTTTGCTGATATCAACTAAAGTGGACAGAATGGTCCCTCTATATGTTGAGTCAGCTCCGAACCTCTGGTGTGGGCCTCTTCCTGTAGCTTATCTCTGATGCCCACCTCAAAGCTGATCAAGGCTCCTGGTCATGGGGACCTTTGCACTTTCACATTCCCACACTTGTCTACAGGGGAGCATCTGGTTCTGTCCCATCATGTCTTCTCACTATTCACTATTGTCTTAGATCTCAGGAAGAAACACACAGACACTACACTATCAAATCAGAAAACTTCAACTTACGTCATGTTTGGAACACAACTTACCTGTTGGGCTGAAGAAAACGACAGCTTGAGTCTACTCCAAAGTAAAAGTTAGTCTGACATGTTGCTGTTCTTTGCTGTGGCAAAACAATACAGCACATTAGGAATGTCAGATAGGTTCGACCATCATGTTTTACTGAATAAGATATCTTACGACATCACAGTTACAGCTGAAAGTGACCACAAAAATAAACTGTTTTGCAGATGTCACAAAGCTACACAACGGAAATTAACAGTCAGTCATCCACCCAGAAGTGAATGTTGTCGTTAGTGTGACATCACAGTGATTCAGTCTTCATACAAGCTGAGAACAAGCAAAACAAGATTAGTTTTGATTTCCATGTCAATACTTTCTCATTGGGTCTTTATGTGAAAACATATCAGGCCCTTTCTCTTATGTGGAACCAGTTTTTTAAAGTAGACAGTTAAGGTTTTATGTCCAGACATATGAGCACACCCTGACAAGTTAACAGCAGCACCTGCCAAGACATCAACCTGTAACCTGTGATTTGAGCAATCATTTCCTAATCCCGTCTTTTTGTTTTTCTGCTTTTTCTCTGTCTGTCTTTCCTCCCAACTTTGTTTTGCACCTGTCTCTTTCTCTTTTCACAGTTTTCCTCCCTCTCTCGTTGCCTCTTGACTGCTTCCCTCATATTCATGCAAACCGTGTGCACTCACAAACACCGGCTAATGCCCACACATACGCTCGCACGCACCTCTCACTCTCTTTTTCCGGCAGGCTCTTTTCTGACTGACAGAGTATTAAGGGAGTGTGTGATGGAAAGAGGGAGGGTGGGAAGAGGAGGGCAAGGGAGAGAGGGTCACCTTGACAGAGTCGGTTATAGAACGAGTGACTGGAAAGGGGACTGCGAGGAGGAGGATGGAGAGAGAAAAGTATTTCACCCTTTTTTTTTTTTCTTTTTTTTTTTTATTGCTGTAATGTCATTCAAGCTCAAACATCAGGAAACTGGCCGTACATGTGTTGCTTTACCCCGGCTGCCCCCGCCGCCAGCGCCATTAGTGGTATCACTTAATGCTACTTACGGTGCCATTTCAGCAGCTAGTGTAGAAAAACATTAAAAAAAACAAAAAAAACAATTATGTTTTGAGACAAAGCAGCTGCCAACTTAGAGTCATGTAAAGGCAGAATGAGTAGGATTTTCCTATAAAGATGTACATTTTATGGACTAGAACCTGCCCTCTGCTTGTTTTGTTCTTATTTTGCTGTGTTTGGGACATTTCTGTCCATTAACCTCCATCAAATAACAGTGTATGGGATGTGCGGGTGAAACATTATCTCTCCCAACTCCTCAAATATGGCAGCACAGTCAGTGGCTTTCAATCCTTTGGCATCAGTTTAGCATGTAAAAGGGCTGTGCGGTCGAGTTGGCAATAAAACATCACACGCAATGTCCAGGTACACTTTCAAAATTTAAAGCTTAACAGTTAATTTACCATGACAGCTTTTGGACCTGTAGATTGGTATTAACGCTGTCAAATGTTATGGTATGGTATACCTTGTGTCGCTGTATTGTGGAGCTTAAAGCGATTTGCATATGAATATGTTAAGAGAGTCAGAGTGGAGGTGGATTTCACTCAGAGGAACTTTTTAAATACAGCCAACATAATGTGCTGCTGCTGTGAGTGTTGCAGAGCAATTTCAATCACTTTCAGTTGTGGTTGTGGCTAATGAAATGCGAGTTCTTTGGGAAAGGGTACGGAAGCTGTTGTTAGCCTGTAGCCTCCGATAAAACAATTCCAACAA
The DNA here is from genome assembly GCF_904848185.1 of Acanthopagrus latus. NCBI lineage: Eukaryota > Metazoa > Chordata > Actinopteri > Spariformes > Sparidae > Acanthopagrus > Acanthopagrus latus. The sequence continues at coordinate 10,957,671 of NC_051056.1, forward strand.
GACAAACAGCCGTAGAACCAGGTAACCACAGCAACATAAGAACAATGCTGAGTTAACCAACATGTAAGGATTGCAAAAATGGAAACAGTATGCTTCGCCTGGTTAATGGAAAGCCCCATATGTCTGTACAATTTGTAAACCCTTCTGAAAGCTTTATATATTTTTTATGATGGCAAATAAATACACAAGAGCTAAAAAGCTTCACCCTCTGTGTATCTCAAAAGAAAACAGAGGTCTCTCGTGATAGCTGCGCAACATCAGTGAATGCTTGTGCCATCTGCTTTTCTTGATAATCACATTTTTTCCCCAGGACATTTTAATATTTTAGTACGAACAATAAAATGCCACTGTATTTTGGCTTTATACCTTGTGGGCTCTAAGAACAGCGTTTGGTGTGGGGGTATTTTGAAGAGGGCATCCATATATTCCATGGGGATTTGGGACACCAACAAATAGAGATGTGTGACTGCACAAAAATAGATTTGTAATAACTATATGTGCTGTTAAATGCACTAATTAATCCATTCACAGCTACTTAATAGTGATTCTGATTGCACTGTCAATCCAGTCACAGATTTCTTTACACCATAAGAAAAGGGCCCATGAATCATATTTCATCAACCAAAAATTACAGTTTTAGGTATTACAGGTTTGTTCTAACAGTAAGTAACAGGGGACTGACACAAACCAAGGCCAAAATGGAAAATTGTCATTGTAAATATGCACCACCACCATAATAATGTTGTTCAAATTACCTTAAAAGACAAGTGCATGTCTTTTTTGCACAACTTCTGAAAGCTTGGATCAGTTTGAAGCTCAGTCTGTAGGGTTGAACATATCGAAAGACATTCGGGGCGCTGTACCGTATCTCATTTCCCGACTGTGAGGAGCCAGGATTAGCTTTGTGCTGTTGGACGTAAAGGCTACAGAGGAGAGATAGAGGCGCAGAAGGTGTGGACATCTGGATTAACACTGGATTAAGTTGTATTGCAGGTCCTTCCAGGTCACTCTGTGTGGCTGTGTGCCTGAGTCACCTTCCCCTGGGCGGCAATGTAAGTTTGTCTGAAAGAGAACTAATGAAACTGTACATATACCCATGGGAATCACTGCCACATTCAACCTTATCGTATCCTAGGCGTGCACACTATCGCCTCAATACATTTAATTACAGTACCCAGCTGAAAACTGTTTTTGACCTGCACATGTAGCTGCATTTATCTCACGTAAAGCGCCTTTTCTTTGACTATGGAAGTATTGGGCACTTTCTTTTTCATGGTAACCAATGAAAATTAAGACTTTTTACGTCATTGACTACATTAGTCTCAGATACTGATTAGCATCATGGGTTATAGACTCCCTGTTATGTTGAGTCAGCCATCTGTAAACCATGAGACATACTGCTTATAGCCCTGATTCAGATAAGGAAAATGTTTCTTACGATGGATGAACCTCACACAAAGCTGTGGAGGTTGGACAGACATGTAACAGAAGAGCAGTGATAGAACTCCAATATGGATAAACAGAGTGTAAATGAGGTACCTGTAATATTAAAAAGCAACACTGAATTATTGTTTGGCCCTGAGGTTACTTTTAACATTCACAAACTAAGAAATACAATAAGATCTAGAATAACAACACGGCAACACAACAAAACACATGTACGGTTGCTGTTTGGTTAAGTTTAGGCACGAAGAACTACTGGGTTATGGGTCTGGAAAACATTGTGGTTTGGGTTCAAATCCCCACATTACTTCTGTAACTTCAGTTGCAAACATACCTGCATTATCCAAGCAGCGTTTTGTTATGTGTGCAAGGTAACTTCATTACATCAATACGTTAAAAGAACACTCTGCCTGTGCTTGTTTAACCCGACCATCCATCCCCGACCTCTCCCTTTGCAGACTCACCATTCTTCACACTATTTCTCCTAACTTCGTCTTTTGCAGCTGGTACAACTGCTACAGCCACTAGCGGCTGCCGCAAATGACAAACGTGGGTCGTAATTGGCCGCTTTCATTTTCAACCATTTCAATGTGTTGGTTATTTCTGATGAGGACAGGCTAAAGTTATCTCATCACATAAGTTTTAATTAACCAAAAGGGTATTTACCAGAAAAGAATCCTTCCAGTAAAGTCTTGGAAGTACAATTCCAAAGGAGTAAATATTAGACAGGGCAGTACGCTCAATGATCATATTTCCTCTGACTTTAATAACAGCTTGACTCAACCCGAACATCACTGTTATTAGCAATTATAGCGGGGGACAGAGCCAAAGAGAAAGCCTGTCAAAACATCAGCTGTAATTGTCTCTTTAGATGGCTGTTTGGTTGAAATGGGACACTAATTGAGCATAATGACCTGTCTCTGCCTGCGCCTAAATTTTAGAAGTCTTTTTTTTTTCTATTCTTTTTTTTTTTTTTTTTTTTTGCAAGGCAACGTCTCTAACTGACTGCTCCAGCCATCTTTAAATGAATCATTAGCAAAGCCTTTCATGGCAGGAGGTTCTTGTCACAAAGAAATGAGTGAAAATAACCCAGTGACTCATTTAAAAGTTGGCATCATCACAGGTGCAGCTGAAGTGTTAAAGTACACTTTGCGCCCCATTGTCACATTTAAAGGAGTGTTCGTGAGAGCATCTGTGACTGCTGGATTGATCAAAATAAAAGTGCATCTGTTCCAACAGATACACAAGACGTAAATAGAAAACAAGGCTGAGTGGTTAGGCGTAGGCAGGCCTTAATATGTATTTAGTCAGCCTGATTAATGGATCTATGCACGTTGCACCTGCTGCAGTGTCAAATGTCGAATGTTCTAATTTCTGGTTAATTCTGAAGGAAGAAACTAAGGATATGGTTGTGCCATTTGCTTTTCCAGTGCCGAGACATGCAGATGCAGCCCAGTCACCAGGATCAAATGTTGCATCAGACCACAGATAGATCCGAATTTTTCAAACGTTTCAGAAAATGTACCATATTGACAGTGTTCCAAAGTATGTAAGTGTGACATCCCTGGAGGTTTGTTCAGAGACAATTTCCCACTGTGTCTGTGGTGACCAGAACAGGTATTTTAAGCCTAAGCATGATGTTTCCCAAACCCTAACATAGTGGTTTTTGTGCCTAAACATAACCAAAGCACAAGCACAACATTGTGACAAAAGAAACATTGAAAATGTACCAAACAAATAAAGTTTGCAACATAAAGAAATTATAACTTCGGACTTACCCGCAGTTTTGTGGTAAGTTTTATTCTGTGGATTGGGCAGACAGACGGCTGTGTGTGTGTTTGTGTGTTCCTGGGTTGTGTGTTGCCTTGGTCTTTCTGAAGGTGTACTGATTGCTACTACATACCATAACTTACATGTGTTAGAATGTGTGCAGTCATAATCTAAAGCCTTTGTGTGTGTGTGTGTGTGTGTGTGTGTGTGTGTGTGTGTGTGTGTGTGTGTGTGTGTGTGTCTCTAAATTGCTGTGTCTTAGTCTATTTTGCTACCACCTGTTTTAAGGCCTGCACATACACACACATCACCTCTCCCCACTGTTCACTGTTAACCTTTACAGTGGCTCTTAGACTTGAACTGAACACTGGGGCCTGCAAAAGATAAATTAGCTAACCTTGGCTAACTGGCATGTTCAAAGTTTAACCATTATGGATTAAAGCGCTCTGTCTGTGATGCTAAAATATTGAACAAAAGCTAATAAAAACTCAGCTTTGGAAGGATTTCTTTCCACCACCCGAGCTTTTTGCATGTGTGTGTGTGTGTGTGTGTGTGTGTGTCCACCGAACAAATGATAGACTACGTGGGGAACATGGGGGCGATCATTTTGTTCTGTGAGTGTGGAGCATCTGTGAGTCTCAGACAGTTCATTGGATTCATAAAGATGATATGTAATGATGACAGTGCCAAAAAATAATGAGCTAGGTACATTATTTCATCTCGTATATCCTGGCTTGTCATGCTGCTTCCAAGAGAAATAAATCTGACTGATCTCTCCGCGCTGGCAGATCAGCTCACTCGTTTCATTATCGAGTCAGACCAATCAAAGGGAAAATGACATGAAATGAAATGAAAAAACAAAACTGTAGGTAAGTTACAGCCAAGACTGGACTCCACACTGACAGAAAAGAAAAGCTTATCAGTGTAAGTAAAAGAAAAAGACAGAAAGAACTGACTTCACGCGCCTTGTATCTCTGTACGAGCCTGCATTTAATTTAAAACTCGGTTTCAGATCTTATTTTATTTCGTGTTTTCAGACAAGCTGCCTGTCTTTTTGCCCCTGGCATGTATTTTACAAACACTCTCAAGGCGTTCACTGGACCTTGTTCCTCTCACCCCTGTGTGAAAAGAGTACATGTGTAAAAGTGAAGGCAAAGATTTCCTTACACCTTAATGCACCATGTTTTCACTTTGAGGCGAGCAGGGCAAGGTCCGATAATGCCTTGAAAAGATCTTCTCTGCTTTCTTTAAGTGTATTTGACAGGAAGCAAGGTGCAGAACGCTTGTTTCTTTTCATTTAGTCCTCCATTAAAACTTGCACCCGCGGTTAGTTTTATTGATGGAATGAACAGGGCACAATATGGTTATACAAACTGTTTGAGTGTGTCTTCAGCATGTTCTGTCTATTAAGAGACTTTTCCATCTCAATTAAATAAGTTTTCTAAGAGATAAACAGGAATGAACAGTGTCTGCAATAAAATGTTATACAATTCACAGATAGGTAATCAACTAATTGCAACTTATGTCACTATGGTTAGAGTAGCTGACAGTACTGATGTCTTGTTCTGCTTGTTTTGAAGGGACACATTAAAGGTGCCCTGTGGAGTTCCCATATAAATAAACACACCTATGTCTACAATTAATGATAGTAAACAAAATACATTTGGTACAAGTGTACAAATACAAGTCTAACAAGAGGTTCAATGTCTTACCTGTACCTGCTTGGTGCATGTGCATCCTCAAAACAGGAACCTACTCATTAAGAGCATATTTCAACCCTGTTGCATGGGTACCCCTGAATCAAATGATCTCTGTCAATATCAGGCTTCAGCAGAGCTTGATGACAGTCACAGAGGTGGCGTAATTAATTCCATTTAACAAGCCCAGGCAAAGCAAATCCCAAAGACACCAGTCACTCAGCTCACTGTAAGTGAAATGTTTAGACGACTAGAGCCTTACAGCAGGGACAGTAAAAGGTGGAGGGATATAACAACAAAGCTTATGGAATTCATTGGACTTGACGAGCAGCCTCTCTCTGTGGTGGAAGACAATACCTAACAGATGTATGTCCCCCTATCGGCAGATTCATGATTCCTGTGATCGGTGATCGGATCGGCCCCCAAAAATGCTGATCGGAGCATCCCTAACACGCGCTAACACCCGGCTTTTGTGTTCGCTGTGAATGTGTATCATTGGGCTTTGGGCCTGGGTCAATGCTGCTGTTGCACTTATGATGTAGAGCTGCTCCACCTGTGTTGAGCCATGCAATGTAGACAAGAGCCACACATGTCGTCACCGGAGTGGGCGTTGTTTTTCAAGCTCAGAAGAAGACGACACAATTGTAACTTGAATGGAATATGTGTTCCCACAAGTGTTCTGAAAGGATGGAAAAAGTCTGTAAGTTTAACACAATGAACCTTATTAAAGCTATGAATAATAAATCATCCATCTTTGCCCGCTAGATCATAAACCACAGGTTATCAACTTAATCTTACATTACAGAAATATGTCGTTTGTATTGGCTGGAGGAGAAATCGATAGTGTGTATCCCTGGTTAACAGTTGTTTTCACACAAATCATGCAGATGCATATTTTAAGACAGTTAGAGCCAGAGAGAAATACAGGGGCAAAATACAAGAACTTCACAGAAACAGGCAAAATAAAGATGGCAGAGAGGAGACAATAGGAACAAAGACACAAAAAAGTACTGATTTGTCTATTAGGAATTTTGGGGGGAAATTAAACTTGACACAACATAAAATTAAATAAGAAAAATCTTTTACCAAAAAAAGGCCTTTTTGATCAGGGACCTCTGCAATCAGTGCAACGGAAAATTATTTTACAAACGAGTCATGACATGATTTAATTTAATTCAGTCACTTTGATGGAAACACGGCCAAAACGTGAGAAACACACTGATGAGGGGAAACAAAGGAGGGGTGGATAAAAGTAACAATGACATCAAACTAGTGTGAGAGGAAATCTTTTACAGTCATTTCAGACTGGCCCAAGGGTGCAGTCAAGTCCTCTCTCTATCTCTTATTGCATAAAACTCCCAGCATGCAACGGCCATTTTCCCTGACAAGCTGTTTCGCTGTGGGCTAGAAATTAGCACACGTGCACACTTGCACACACACACACACACACACACACACACACACACACACAGGCAAAGGCAAATAACTGGGAAATTAACTCAGTGTCTGGGCCTCTGATTCATTTTACAGAAGCAGAGAGATGATAATGACAGAACATGTGGAAACAGGAAATAAGAAGAGAGGCGTAATTGATGGATGGCGGGCCTTCATTTATCTCTTTCCCTCCTTTAATGCCTTCTGCCCCCTGGACCTGTGCTCACTTTGACCTCTGAATACCTTTTAAACGTCTTACCGCATGTGTTATATCTTACCGTCAATGAATTGTCACTACAGCCGCGTTGAGACGTTCACCTAATTACAGTAATCATATGAAATCACCTCTATTAGATCCACAGGCGCTACAGGGAAAAAAAGAAACTCTACTCACTGAGCTCAAATGAAACAAAAGTAAAGGGGCAACAATAACATCAAGCTGGACTGATACACGAGGGGCTTTCAGTCAGTTTAATAAGGTTTCTTGAAGACCAGAGGCTGAACGGTTCGTCTCAGCTCCTCATTAACTTTGACTGAGATGCTGCTGGCACCTTCCGGTCATTTTCTTTTGAGAGAAAACCTGAGCCCAAAGGCATACATCATGAATCTAGAGCCCAGCAGGTCGAACCTTTTCATTCACGCGGATAAATGCAGCCGGGGCCTGGTCATAACTTGCTGTTATCCACTTACAAGATTGGTTTCTGAACCTTGCGACGTTAAAAGGGAAACAAACAGAAGTGATGGTGGTGTGTTGGGCTCCGCCAGGAGAGTGAGCTAACAATACTGTGAATGGTACAAATGAATTAAATCACTTATCTTCTTAGTAGGATTAGTAGGATCAGGCAACAAAAGGAACAGATACTCACCAGCATCTGTCTTCAGTTTTCGAATAAGCAGCTGATGGACAGAAGGTTCCCCTGACATGCAGTTTACACCCAGAACTGCCTGCTGAGAGACTCTCATACTTGTGTATCTAACAACAATCCATTCTGACCTGCCGCCATCTGTGATCAGATATCACCTGTAACAGGAAAAGTATGATTTGTGGCCTTAATTTTGAAAACACATGCACAATCAGAAAACAGAGCAATAAATCTTTTCCTTTGTTATTGTTTCCCCATGTTTGGAAATGGTTTTATCCTTTTTTTTTTTTTTTTTTTTGCTGAGAGTTGGATAAAGACACAGTACCACTAATTTGTCTGTACGGCAAAAATGACACTTCAGCAAGTAGGTTGTTAGCTAAGCAGAAAGACGGGAAACAATAGAAATCATCAGGACTATTTCCATTCTCACCTACTTGCCCCCCTTAAAGTGAAACTCTTGCCAAAATGCAACCAAGGCTTTTTTTTGTGAATGTACATAAGTCAAACCTTCGTGTAAAAGCATAATTATGATGAAACAGGCACTTTTACAATTGACCGTATTTTTGTTTCCGGCTCAAACTCATTTTCAGTGGGAGTGCATGGAGCACTTTTACGCCAGCTTCAAAATCACTATTTTGAAAACACTAAGAAGACTCGACACAACATGACATTTTGCTCGAAGTATCACCAGGGTCTCTGCACATCAACATGAGCATTGAGAACATTGTTTGCATACACAGAGTTTACTAAAAAGAAAGTTTTTGAACAACTCACATTAGCAGTAGCTTGTTCCGCTAGCCGACGTCATGGCAGCCCAGGTGTACTCAGGGATTGACAGAGCAAACTCTGTTTTGGCGATAGTTTCGCTTCAAGATTGCCAATAATTTTATTATATAATATTTGAGTAATCAAAACCAAAGCATGAAAATAGCAGTGTGGTGGTGATATATTGTATTTATTAGTTACAGCTGACTAATAAATACAATATATCACCACCACACTGCTATTTTCAGGAGCTAAGAGGCTGAATTTGCTCCCTTCAATTGGAGCCTAGCTAGCTGTTTCTGTTCTCACTGTTTAAGTTAAGCTAACTGGTTGCTGCCTCTTGTGAGAATGGAAGCGAACTTTTCTACTTGGTTAGGTTTAGGACATCGCACTATCGGTTAAAAAAAATAACTACACTTAATCTCATAATTGCAGTAAAGTAAGCTACGCAAGTGACGTAAGTGACGTTCATTAAGTCGTTTACATACATTATCTAACTTATGCCATACAAATCTGATATAAATCACTCTTGACTCTTGGTCACAGATGCCGACACTGACTTTGCTCCTGATGCTGCTTCACTAGATCTTGATTCAAGATGTGATGCTAGAGGGGCAACTACAGATTCAAACTTAGAAGATAGGGAGGGTGCTGAATAGGCTGCTGTATTTGACCAATGGGAGTGAGAATGGACGGGCCATGCAGCATTGCCCACACACACACACACACACACACACACACACACACACACACACACACACACACAGCCTGACCTAAGTTGTCATCAGTGTTATTGAGTAGTGTTTTGTGAATGAGCTCTTTCACGTCGGGGCCTGTGGCGTTCAATTCCACTTAGGCAGCCCTGTCAGTCGAGCCTGTAAATGTTGCGATAGCCTTAAAAAATAAGAGCCGTAATGGAGGAGCAGCATCAAGGTGAATGCCTAGCGGGACAAATGAGACGCGAGTACAGAGGACTGTAACCGTGTTGCACTCTGCTGTTATAAAGATGTTCGCAGCTGCCAACGTAGCTGAGCTGTTTGACCAGGACCAAAGTTTCCCTGCTGTCAAAAAGGCTCTACTAACAAGTATTTGTTAATGAGCAGAAGTGGAAATTGGCGACCATATGCTGCCCTGCAAAGGAATGTCATTTTTAGTAAACTGACTGTGTTTATTTATTAAAAATATAATCTAATTGCCTACTGAAGTCGTTTGCTGTCGTTCGAAGACAGCGGGAGTGGAGCCTGTGAGTAGTAAACGTGTTTCTCATAAAAACCTTCTCGCAAAAATATCATATTGAGCAAAAATAAAAGGCTTCATTTATTTTTTACATTTTGATTTACAGAGTACCTCTGCAGGTTTAGAAAGCCAAATTGGATAGGCTTAAGCGTTATTAATGTTACTGGGAGTGAAAAGGTCAGTTCAACAGCAGTTTTAAAGAAACAAAATGGTATATAAGAAAAAAGAAGGTTTTGCTAATGAACACAGCAAAATGATAAATGTGCTCAGGAAATGTGTGTGGTAGGAAAACAAAAACATTCAGAGAGACGTGAAGGTCAGCAGTCTTTGTCCAAGAAAATCTGGGTGGAGAACAATGCACACTGACTCGTCGCCACAGAAGACAGCGGTGACTCTCAAACTTTTCAATGCACGAAAACCCCCAGAAAAGCAGGTTAGGGTTCAAAACCCGCCTTTCACCTCACGTCCTGATGGACAGATTTTCATGTGTGTGCCCGTCACTCTCAAAAACACACACAATCAAATCTATTCTAAGCCTTATTATATCCCTGGTACAGGCGATGTAATCTACAAACCCTTCCCTGGTCTAAAATGAATACATCTGGCGAAAGTTGAGAACCAATGAAACACGGTATCAGGCATTAAGTCTCAGGTCATCTGATTTAGTACAGAGCTTTCAGGTGGGACGTCAGGTCACCATGTCTATTCTTTGTCAACACTGACATTTGGTTCATTTGGTTTGTTCAAAAACGTTCCTGTTTTTGAACAAAATGTGACCCAGAGACACTCCGGCCATCTGGATGTTCTTTAGAATTCCTGAACAGCCGCTGCCGGCAGTTCGTCCAGCAGCGGTTTGCACGGTCCGTTCGACCGTGCACAAAGTGCTAAAGCTGCTGTTCAGGCTCATTTAATCAGAGCCGTTGTTGGAATTGTGAAATGAAAAATGTTTTGTCAATGAAATAGATTTGAGGACAAAATGAGCACGTGCAGACCAAAATAAAGATATAATGGTGTTAACATGGAGCAGGGTGAAGGTAAATGTAGTCATCTAACCCACAAAGCTCCGTGCTGTCTGCAGCTTCTTCACTCACTCTGATTTCGTCGCCTTTTCCTGACAAGACTTGCGAGCGAATTTCAGTGCAGTGTTCGAGGCGTTATAACAGTTGTGTGCTGGCGCCCAAAATGGACCGCTAACTCAATGATGAGTGATGACGGATGTTAATGGATCGTGGACTGGTGTGGCTGGGATGTCTGAGGTTCTGACATGAGGATTCAGTCTGCATGGAGGGTTTAATTCCACCAATAAGAAACTGTGAATACCGCTGCAGTCTTTGAGGCGTAGAATCCGTCACATCTATAGTTTTGTCACGTGGATTCTCAGTAGTTTTAAGCAGACACGCCAGTTATCAGATTTGTTGAAACTGTACTTCGGAATTAAAAGCTTTGTCGTGTGGGCTGACAGCAGAGTGATGCAGGGGAAAGTTTGCTGCAGAACTTCTCTGTCCATTCTGATGTCGTGCTGTCTTCACACGACTAAACACGCCATCTGTAAGTCCTCTCTCCTCAGTGCTCTGGTGGGAAACGTATCAACTTTTTAAATTAGCAAGTAAAGTTTTCAATATTATTCATGTCTTTTTTTTCTTTAAATCGTCAGAACAATCCGTGGTAACCTTGACAGACTCTAGACAGGCAGGTCAAATGTAATGTTGTTTGAAGGCCACTGATCAACCTGCTGTACTTGACGAGTTGTGAGTAAGAGCTTGTTGTTGAGGTACGGGATTAAATCCCACTGCTGTCATTGTGTACTGCTACACATCGTTACCTGGGTGCTTGGTTTTCTGTGGAATTTTTTCTTCTGTAAGTTCCACCTGTTTTTACACACAAATTGAAATTAAAACCAAAAATAGGATAAAAAAAAAAAAACATCTGACAACAGCAAGGCTATCAAAGTCCCCTGTGACCATCAGACTGTGTAGAATACAACAAACATACATATATACATAAATCCCCCACTCAGGACTGCACTCTTCTGGACAGAGATCTCTGATGTTGTTCCTGGAATCTACTGGACCTCTCCATGCATGTGGTAGATGGTAAGTCCCTGTGGGTAGCTCCTACATGCTCCCAGCAGCAGGATCAGCACCTTGGAGAGCGCTGCAGCACACACACACACACACACACACACACACACACACACACACACACACACACACACTCCTGATACTGACTTAAAGGGCAGCAGACAGAGCCATCAGCTCTGTGTGGCGCTTGTCTTATCTATGGTTAAACGTTTTGTTTAGTTTGAGGTTTGACTGACACTCCTTTTTTAATGACACCATCCATTTGCTCCCTTTTTGTTCACACTGTGGTTCCGTGTCTGCCTCTGCTTCGCTAAACATAGCATCCGTCAAAGATAATTCAATATGCCATTTTTATTTTATCCATTTATTTATTTATTTATTTTTTGTGGCTGGAGTGGTGGAGCAGCTATGTGGAAACTCTACTACTTCCAGGACATCTCATGGCTGTCATTTTGCTTTTAAATAGACACAGTCGCAGTTCTGATACTTAGTGCTTATTTGTCGTTTGTCTGCGTTTAACCCAGAGAGCAAGTTGGTGAAAAGGGGCATGAATTTAGATTTGTAAATGTTCACAGCTCATTTTTTTCCACATGGTCCATGTTCCCGTTGTGGGCAAAGAAAGAGCAGACGGTTACCAAATAGATCACCATGCTTTTATTAAGCTCCCTCTCTGTTACATTTGGGCCGAAAAGACTCTTGTACAGTCCATCAAGCATGGAAAGCGCGTTGTAAATCTGTGACAGGACATCTCAAGGTTCTTCAGATGTCCTGTTCTCTGTGTTGTTACCATATATTTTGGTAACGACGTAAAAAAAAAAAAAAAAGTTCCCCCGTGTTGTGCTTTGTAAAACACTGACTGTTGCTCTTTTTTGAGTTTTATTTGGCCCGCGTCGCCGATAAGACCTTCTTTTGATGCATCAGCGTTACATTTCATTATTTTGGCTTGTTTTCGTGTCAACACTCAGAGATTTACAACTCCAAAGCTCTGCGTCTGGCTGGAAATATGGATTCTCAATTTCTCTCTGATTCTGTCACAAGTCCAATAGCCGGAAGAGTGAGAGAGTGATGGGACGGAGGGCTGTTCACCCCCCCCCAAATGTGTTTCCATTTGTTTTACAAGACAGAGAACAGGCAAGGAGATGAGGAGTGGAGCGAGAGGAGGAGAGGGACGTTTGAAAGAGAGGCGGGGAGGTGGAGAGGATAGATAGTGTGTGCTGAACACAAATCAAAGTTTGCCTTGTCTGTCGGCCTCATAAAACTACATGCACTCACACGCACCCCAAACATTCTCCCCGAAAGACACACAGAGACTCCCAAACACGGGATACACGGAAAACTAACTCGCCGTGTCTCTAATCCGTCACCTCTGTGTGAGGACAGGCCTAGAGTTTAATTGGATATTGTTGCCACACGGAGAGCGTGTGAGAGAGAGAGACACACACACACACATACAGACTCACACACTGGCTCTGGACAAGTTAAATATGCTGACACGGCATTACAGCAGGAAACACTGCTATGTCAGTCGGGGAACAAAGAGATATAAACGCCTAGCATCAGCCTCCATGTCACAGCGGTGTGATCAGACGTCCGACGATGCTTTTTCTGCTCCCCGGGGAGCCTCTCTGCCCCGAGCTGTTTGTCAGGACAACTTAAACCCTGCAACTCTGCCTGTTCAAGTGAGGGCTGTGTGTGTGTGTGTGTGTGTGTGTGTGTGTGTGTGTGTGTGTGTGTGTGTGTGTGTGTGTGTGTGTGTGTGTGTGTGTGTGTGTGTGTGTGTGTCTGTCTGTCTTTCACTGCGTCCAAGGCCATTTCTTCCTCTTACAGTAATATGCAACATCTTTGATAAACAGGATGCTTTTCTGACGCCTTTAAAAGATGACTCTTTAATACTTTTACTGAAGCAACAGGTGGATATACCTCCTCCACCTCTGTATGACAGAGAAACACTGTTCTCCCAGGGCTTTGCTGCCAGGCACATAGGTAAACTGTGTGTACTGTATAATGGCCAAAGTCCAAGTGCAATGAATCCAAAATCCTAAGAGGGCAGAAAACCATGAAACAAAAGCAAACACAGTACAAACCAACAGAAGCAAAGTACTAACCACACAGAAAGCGAAAACAAAACAGAAGAGGAGACCTGACAAAAAGAGAGGGGAAGACACAGACTTAGATACACTAGGGACATTTAACTAAAGTAACACAGTTGAGGAGTGAAAAGGGTGGGAAACAGACAAAGAGAGGAAATGAAAAGCAAAACAGAACACATGAGCAGATAACTTCAAAATAAAACAGGAAATAGGCAGCTGTTGTCTTCCACTGGGTCAGTGATCCAATCAAACAGCCACATTTCATGGATGGATTATAAACAGCTTGTTTATTCAGTTGCGGGGGAAAAAAAAAAAAAAAAAAAAACGTTTCTGAGATTCCATTTTTACCTTTTTAATATTGGAATATTCAAATAAAAAAAACAGGCCCCTTTAACCCACACACACAAAAGCTAGAGTATCCAACTATCTTCCTGTTTCCTCCCCAGTTGTCAAAAATGTAAGAGACTGACCAGACAAAAGTGGAAGAGGAAATAAAATCATAAGACAGCTGGCACGTCTCTGTGAACTCTGTCTTGGCCTTTTGGTAGAAACGTTTTTCATGTTAGCACCAGCCAGGTCTTGAATGGTGAGGAAAATACAAAAAGTTGCTTTTCATGTCACTCTTTCTCATCAGATGTTCGTCTTCTGCCTCCTCCTCCTCCTCCTCTTCCTCCTCCTCCTCCCCCTTCAACTTTAATCAACTCCTACCTATCTCTTCTGTAATCTTTCTTCAATGCCTCCTTCCTCTCCTCTCATCATCTTCATCCTCCTGAATTTTCACCACCACTTCTGTTGAAGTCCTTTCTTGTTCTCCCCTCTCATCTCCAGTCCTCTCTCTGCTGTCGTCCTTCATTTTTTTCCTTTATTGTTCCTCATTTGTTCTGGGCGTACATCATGCTCTCTTTTCCTCTTCCTTGTTTTTACTTTGCTAATTATCTTCTCCTCACTGCCCGGGTCCTCTCTTTCCCCCCCCCTCTCCTCTCCTCTCCTCTCCTCTCCTCTCCTCTCCTCTCTTCTCCTCTCCTGTCTTTTCACCTATCCACCTCGGCCTCTCCTTTACTCCTCTCCTCTCCTGGGTGTTTGACAGCCCTTATAAACACCCACTAAAAGCCTCTGTCACAGGCTGCTGTTAGTGCTGCACTATTCAGCCTAATTCACCTTCAGTGGAAAAAGGCTTTTACTGCCTGCCATTTTGGCCGGGTGCGTGCGTGAGGATAATGTGTTAGCTTGCCAGCGTTTTGGGGGACAGCCCAGCAATTTTCATGTTGAGCCGACAATGTCAGACAAAATTGGAGCGGGAAATCTGGAAAAGTTACAAGAGCAGAAATGTGAACTTAAAGACAATTATGCTAGAAAAGAGAGGCCTAGAGGACTGGTTTTGACTGGGAAAACAAGGGTGATCCCTCTTCTATTTGTATGGCAACCAGGTGCACTCTGTGACATCACAGACCACCAATAACATTTTAGATTTCTAGGGATGAATCAGAGGGAGAGAGTGACTGAGGCTTTGATACTCGTGAGACTGCCTGATACAGGAAAAGATCCTTGACATGTCAGTAGTAACATTCAGAAAGTTTTAGTGTCTTCCAGAGTTGAAACGGAGTATATACCTGTCTTTCCTGTGGCTATAAGCTATCTATTAGCATGGTCAGCACTTTGTGTGCTGTACAGTCATGAGCTGACCACAGTTATATATTAAGACCATAATCAGTGAGTCAGTGAGGTAGTCTCACATTGCTAACATGGAAATACTAAACCAAAAGAAATAGTGCCTACCCTTGCCAGACAATAAACACAACGTGAAATAGAAAATTTTATGTAAAAAGAAGCGAACATTCACAACATTAAAGGGATATTCCGGTGTAAGTTTAATCCATGGTCTAACACACCTTGACACCAAATAGGACCCCCCCCCCTCGAGAGATAAAGTTTGCGGACAGCTAGCTTATGTAGTTCTAGCATCCTCAGAAACAACCGTGCAACAACAATACACTGCAGCAAATGGATCCAAGTATAAATCAAAAAAAGCCACAAATAATGCTCAGAACAGCACCAAACTTCAGCAACATTAGAAACAGGGTCCCAGCACATATTTCAAGGCATCAAACATTTGATATCGTCGCTGTCACCTCTCCAGCTGCAGGCTCCTTGTGGGGAAGCCCTGTAAGTCGATTACCGAGTGCAGTAGAGTTCCGCAGCTCAGTGAATATCATTACTGCACTCAGCTGCCCCACAACAAGGAGGCTTCTCGAGTGGTGAGTTTTGTTTATCTCCTCCGACAAATCCGGCAACGATATCAAATGTTTGATGCCTCTAAATATGTGTTGGGACCCTGTTTCTAATGTTGCCTTCTTCTCTTCCAATCCCTGTCATCAAAATAATCTATGGTCCACTTAACACTTATTTGTGGAAATGTACTGCTTAAAATAAAGGCCTTCAGAATCGAGAGTAGTTCAAGTTAAATGACAGGTACTAAGGGAGTTAGACAGGTTGTTTGCTAGTCTTCACGTGTTAGCTAGTCAACAGATTCAGCGTCATTCAGCGGTCACTCATTCAGTCATTGATCAGCCTTTACTAAACAAGTTTGGTCTGTGACTCTTCACCATTTCCCACCATCCCAGTGTCACACAACCTGTAGATGTAGCCGTTCACCTTCCACTGTTAAAAAAAAATGTAGCCCAAATACCCTGGATAAAAGTGCAGCCATCTTCAGCTGGTGACATCATTCTAATTAGAGTATGGAGCAGTATCAAGATCCCGCCCATACACCTGACTGGCTCAGTCACAACGAGGGCGCAGCTGTCAATCATGACCCACACACACCCCCAGGATCAAATAATGAATTCAAACTGAACTTGTCAGAAAAAATCCACATCTGAACACTGGTGTGATAAGAACTACAGAAAGAGACAGAAACCATCTTTGGGAAAAATGTATTTGACGTGTAGTTTTTAAATTACGCCTGTGTCAGTTCTGCTAACATGGAGGGATTTATAACCTATACTGCAGCCAGCCACCAGGGAGCGATTGAGATTGTTTTTGCTTCACTTTTCGGAGAACTGTCATTTTGTCTATCTTTATAGTCAAAGGCTGCAGCTGGGGCTGGGTTGTATGGCTTTTAAATAATGTCTCAATATACCAAGGCTATGCTGTCATACACAATATATATCTTACATTTTCTCAAATGTCTTCAACCCTGAAACAACAAAATCAAAATTCACAACATTTATGACCAACTACTTCTGTCAATGTTGCAGCAACACTGCAGGGATGACTAATGGTATTTTGACCAAATACTAAAACAATGAGATTTTTGATAAACAGCCATCAGTAATATGGATAAAAATGACCATGTGGGTAAATGCGAGTATTGCAAAAAGTAGAACAGCCTGGTAAATACAGAAAATGATGTCACTGTACTGTATTGCAGCCTTCAAAACTAATCAAAGACGATACAATCCCATAGCAAGGTAATAAACTAATACCAGTATATTTCCCAGCCCTAGTTGCAGCATTGATGGACTTTGCTAGGGCACCTAAAGTGCATGATTTGCATTCTCAACTCGACACAGCCGTGGTTTTCCTCGCCTCAGTTATCCTCCATGGAGTCTTATGTTGTCCCAGTCCGAGTGCACAATGAGTTCATGTACTTCCACTCCTCTGTGTACGCCACCGCTCTGTTTATCCTTCTTAAGGAGTACTTTACAGAACTTGCTGAATAAACTGAGCACTCTGCAAAGTTGTCTTGGCTAAAGTCGGCCAGTTGAACAAGTCTTTAAGGCTCAAACACCCCACTTCACAGTCCACTCCTCAATTGTTGTGCAGAGCTCTTGCAAGGATTAGACTCCAAATTAGTGGCAGATTGGTCTGGTGGGATTACTGCGATTTACTATGATTTACATTTACATGGAAAAGTTAAATGCTTTTCATCTGGGCTCATGTTGCTCATTTCTACTTACTCCAAAAGAGATGAATGGAATATATTAAAACATCAGCTCCTGTAGGCCAGATTACTTTTGAAACGAAAAGGACTCTGCATCATCTTATGCAGCAGATGAAGGCCGAATCCCTTGATCAAGCACAACGTTGATTTATAGAATGATACATTTATATCTTGACGTCAGTCAGCCTAATATTGAGTGACACAAGTGGTCATTGTCTCATAGAAGCCACACAGATGGGCAGAAACTGAAATATGCTATTTAGCTAAATGTGTGTGGCGGCTGAAGGAATGGACGGGAATGAAAGAATACCTGGCTGTCTAACAATAGAGCCTTGCTTTCCACTGACTGAAGCTTCAATAAACAAGGCTTCAATCCCCTCTTGGCTCCCCGGGTAGACCATGTGTTTGATAGAGCTGGAAGCCCCGGCTACATTGTCCTGCTGGTTTAAATAGGGAGAAAGTGTGTGTGCATGTGTGTGTTTGCGTGTGTTTGAGCCCCTGAGGACCAAATGAGAGTGCCTGCCACTGGAAGGCCGCCATAACTAGCACACAGGGGACACACGCACACACACAAACACACTCTCTACTTCTGTTTCTAACTCTGTGTTTCTTTCCACTCAAACACACACTCACAACAGTCCCCTGGTCCCTGCGCGTGTGTGTTTTGGGGTTTAATTACGTGATTTTTATGGCATAATCACTTGGCCCTATTAAAGCCAAGAGAGTCTTAGGGGAAGTTTACACACACAAGCACACACACACACACACACCTCCTTTTCTCTCTGAAACTCACAAACACGTACACACCATGAGATCTGCCCAGTTTATAGTCCAATGTTCTGAGCATTGGAGCTGTCAGCTTGTCTCTCAGTAAATGATGAGTTGAAACTGTCTGTTGTCCTGTTTCAAAAAATATCTCTCTTTAAAGGATTTTGATATTTAATGAATTCATTAAAAGTTTGTTATTTCAATTCAGTCTTGTTTTATGGTTTAGTAGCTACTACAGTATTCTCTCATGCCAAAATTTATACTATTTTTTTTTTTTTAATGGCAAGACATGTTTGTGTCTTCTATCAGAAATCATAAGAGGTCATACATGAATTGTTTCTTTTTTGTTAGGTTTTTTTTTCGCTGTGTGGTCTTGTCGCATAACAAGTAGCTAAACAAGTAGTTTTAGTGCCTAAGCCTTAACAAAACTGCAATGATTTCAACGTAAAATAAAAAAGCCCACATTTTCAAACTAAACTGAAATGTTTTTCCAAACCTAACCAGAAGGTTGTAGTGCCTGAACCTAACCAACCTGCAACCATATGACAAAGTTCTGGTTCATGTGTCACTGTTATGCTGCAGCTGTCTTGTTTAAGGAGGCGTTAACAATTAGGTATGAGGATGTGTTGGTCTCTAAACACAAAGGGTTTCCTGCTCTATCCTTCTACAATGTATAAGAATTCTTTGTGGTCTTGTGTTTCTGAATGTTCTCTACACATGTACTGTAGCCTTAAACGAGGCACAACATTCTTGCTCCAAATGTGCTTCTCCCTGACCTCCGACCCCTTAGGAAATATTTCACATGTCGTTTCATCCCATGGTTAAAACATTTCTGAAACTCAGTTTTGTCCCACAGTGTTTACAAAACAAATCAATACGTGCATTGAAATTAGTCTCAGTTCTTATGCTGTGAGATGAAGGAAGTTGGGCTGTAGCCGTGATAGAGAGAAAATGACTTCAAAGTCTAATCCAGACTTGCACTTGAGCACTCTATTGGTGACACGTCGGCCAGAACTACAACTGCTGGTTTGATGATTGATATCTGTAGGAGGCAACCAGACTGTACGCGCTCAGTTTGAATCTTCAGCTAAACAACAGACAGCACCTCTGTTTGTGAACCGAGATTATGTGTCATCTCAGAAGGAATAATTGTGTGGGATGGATGTGTGGGCTATGTCACATAGTGTGTGTGTGTGCGTGTGTGTGTGTGTGTGTGCATGCGTCAGCACTACACAGCCGTTTTGAAGTTTCTTGGTTGTGATTTTCCAAACTTCCAGAGCTTTTCCCCAGACACGACCAATTCAAAGAGAAGCTCTTTGAAACCTCTTTGAGAAAGAAGCGAAGTCTTTAGAAATGTCTTCGGGGAGTGATTGTGAACTGTGTGCGTTAGTGTGTGTGAGAGACACAGACAGAGGGAAATAAAGGGAGAAGTCTTCCTTGATATCAAACAATTTCCTGAGTGACATGTTACATAGACATAGAGAGCTGCGCCAACGCACTCATTTGATAAGGATACCTGTAGGAAGTGACTCAAGGACTGGTTTACATTCGGTTATTTGCATGTGTGTCGGGGTGTGTGTGTGTGTGTGTGTGTGTCTTTGTGCACAAAGATGTTCATATATAAAGAGAGGTCCAACGCTCTCTCAAGACCAAGGTGAGGTTTTTTTTGTTTTTTTTTTCTTCAAAAATAAAAGGGAAAACATTTTGGTCTTGCAGCCCTCATCAAACACAGTTACATCAGATGTGTTTCACAAAGGTCCTCTGGTGAATCTCTTACTTTAGATCAGCTGTTCATTTTGGGGGGCTGAATGTCTACAAAATGATAGCAGCACATTTTTTTTTTTTCCTTTGTGAGAAAAGATTCCCACAAAGAAAAAGGATTATGTGATGACGTGTACAAACGGGCAGCAGCTTGACATTAAGATGCTGCTTTTGATGGTGGAGTAAAGGAGTTCTGCCATGGTGGGTCAGCTATGGATGTTATTTCCACTGAGCTGGGGGGAGATGTGCCCTTATCTTTCCCATTGTGTGATTTCTTGCCCTTTTTCTATGCTCACCTGTGTCTTGTTTGTCAACCAGCACTGTGTGTATTTAGTCTGTGGGCTCCCTGATGTCTTCGTGTTTAAACTGAGTTGTATTTTGCTCTTCTAGTTTGTTCTTTGTTTAGCCTTTTCTGTCACCACTTCGTTTTTTTTTTTTGTTTGTTTGTTTTTTTGGCACTTTTTGTATTTGTTTCAGCTGTTGTTAATGAAGCACGCATTTAGTTCTTTAACCTCTCTACCTTGTCGCTGTCTTGCTGTCCAATTTCTGGGTCCAACTTAACAGCTACCTCACAGATATTAACACTTTTGACCCTAACACTTACAGTTTTCACAGTTTTAATGAGATACTTTATAATAATAAGCTTTCCTACATGGCCAGAACCTAATAGTCTCCACACTGTATGGTATTAACTGACTAGCTGGTTTTGTCCTTTTGACAGTTTCAATAAGGTTTACGTCAGCCTGATGGTTTTTGACTGCATCTACTATTTGTGGGAAATTGGATCATGGCACTGCTTAGATTCTTACTGAAGTGATAATACACATGTTGTGACTCCCATCAAACTGCTTGTAAAACACCACATTTGCCAAAAAACAGTCTGTCCAAGTCTAAAATGAATTGGGAGCGACCAGTTAAGGGTTAAATACAGGTCACCTACCACTTTTATCATTCGCCTCAGGGGCTGTTGTGTCCCTCGTGGGTTTTGGTTCCCACCACATGCTGGCCAAAAACATTTATGTAAAACCACAAATAATTTAGACTTTCCTTTATGTTGCAACTCAATGTCTCTTCAGGTACATTTTTCAACATTTCTCTCATCACAGTGCTGTGCTCATGCTCTGGTTAGGTTTAGGCACAAAAACACTTGGTTTTGGTCAAAGATTTCCCACAAAAACAACTGCAGAAGACGCGATTTTGTCACCACATACAGGACTAGAAAATGCCCCAAGGTCAAGTGGTTCCACATTTATGAATGCTGAAACAGATTTGAATGTATTTTCTGCTTTGCAGAAATGTTAACCACTACCATTTTATCCTGGTGGCTGGGCTGATGATGCATAAAAAATTCTTGCGAGGTATCAGGATTTACCACCGACCTACTTCTCGGCATGAGTATGTGTCAACTCTTTGACAAGAAAAACACTTTGACAAGCTCTTTAGGCCATTTTGCACGACCTTTTGAGAGAGTCCCTAACTTAACCTCATTAGTTTCCCCCTCGCTAACCAGAACACAGTTCCAGGCTTCTCATTTGAGGCTTCTTCACGAGGCAAAAGTAACACCTGTAGATCAACAGTCATGCCTTATCTTGCATTGCACTACATATGGCGAAGCTTCTGGGGGGGATAAAATCATGTTTGGATTTACAAGAGACAAACTGTGACAAAATTCAACTAAAGTACCTCAAATTATTCTGCACATCAGTCAGAGCTAAAACAGCAAAGGACTGTGCTCTTGATGAAATAACTGGACTGGTTCAGTTAGTTAGTTAGTTAGTTAATTAGTTAGTTAAATACATTATCTGCAGTTGACTGGTGATCTGACTCTAATAGTAGTCTGGAGTTGGCAACATAATTATGAATACAGGGGTCATCAATAACACAGGATTGTTTTTTACCATGAAGTTGTGTCTTCAGCACAGTGTTCGTCTGACAGTAACAAACCTTAATGCTTTACCTCCCCTCACAAACTCAATTCAAATGTATGTGACAAACAAGTAAAACGAAAAAGACAGCTCAGTGTGTACCTCAAGTTTGTATGTCTCTGTCAGAGTGTGTATGATATAACACACAGTGTGTTAGTGTGTGGATACCCTTGTGAAGACTCCCGGAGGCTTCTGCCTCACTTTAATGTGTGATACAAAGCTTTAAAGATGCCAAAAAAAGCCTGAGCGCTGGAGCATTCATCCTGTCCTGATGGCTTGACCTCTCGTTAACGGGGGAGGGAGAACAATGACTTATGTCCTAATGTACATTTTATTTAATATACTGATGAAACCACACATCAATAGTTGTTTACCTGACATGCCAGAATGTTCAAAACAATGTTCAGATTTCAAAGAATCAACAGCACCCGTCGGAGAAAAACTTTCTTTGCTTGATTCCCAGAAACTTGCAGACGTATTTTTCCCTCTGATGACAGTAATATTTCTGTCTGGTGTCCCCGTTTTGCCCCCCTGTCTACAGTCCGTGCCAGGAGAAACTTTATTTTTCATACGATTCTCATTTTCAGCTCAGTCCCATGATGAACCCGTCGCTGACAGGAACTGTGAGGACAGGCTGTGACAGAGCAGAGATGGAATAAAGACTAAGGCATCCTAGTGCTAAATGAACAAGGAAGGGCTGAAAATGGAACACACTGACTCTCCTCTCTCTGTTTCCATGTTTCCGTCCAGCTGTCAGGGGAGGGTGCAGTAGACTCTCAAAATGCCACCCAAAAAGAAGAGCATTTGTTTTGACATGAATAGAAATGGTATAGTCCATATCTATATATATATATATATATGTATGTATATATATATATATATATATATATATATATGTGTGTGTGTGTGTGTGTGTGTGTGTGTGTGTGTGTTGCAGGCTGGAGCTGCATTTGATTAGCATTATGTAATTTGTTGTTGTTCTTAAATGTCAGCTTTTGTTGGTGGAATTTTATACTAAAGGTGAAAACAATGAGGTACACTTTGTCATACTTTAATACAGATTTAAACTGATGGGGGGGGGGCGGTTTGACATTTCTGGGTGTTGTAATTGCGCTGATATTTCAGAGAGAAAGAGAAGAAGAGAAACTCTCTAAAAACATGTCCATCACTGTTTAACTGCATAACTTATCTAATAGTAATACAATAAACATGTAGCCTGGTGTGGGTGTCCTCATCAGAAACTTTGGTGATTTATTCACGTGAACAAAAAAAAAAAAAAAAACAGTAGCTAGCCGGTTAAATTAATCAAAGCCGATTCTCCATCTTGCAATTAGTAGTTTGAAAAAAAATAATCCCAACTCACGGCTGCCAAGTAGATTTTTCTGGGGATCTCAACTGGTCGGGTTCAGGCACCAATAAAGGGTAATCTTTCGGTGGCTAAATGACAAACAAAGACAATGTCATATGCGAAAAGACACTGCATGGCACAAACAATGCAGAGAAACTTGCATTGTGTCATGAGGTTTTTCCGATTGTTGTGTGGGGAGGGAAAGCAGCATGTCAGCTACTGAGAACAGGGGAACTGTGGCAGAGTTGGGTGCAGACCCAGACCTGAATAAGAATCTAGCACACACACTGTTTCATTGTAGTAAGCCCATACACAACCAAAAACACTGATCAGTTTACAACCGATATGAATTCGAACAGTCAAAACAGAGGCCGACAAAACCAACTGGACCATGTTTAATTAGATGATAAATTGCCCTTACACTGTAAGCTTTTGCTAACCAATTTATTGCATTCTGCAACAACATCTGCATTCCATTTATTCACATTTCTGGGATGAAAATCCTGTCACTTTTTTTCTCCCTTTCCCCCTCTTTAATCCTTTTGCTTTCTCAGTCTGCAGCAAACAATTAGAGGAAGTACAGAAACAGACTTTATTGGAGCAACTTCAAAGAGATGTTTCTAGCTTTGTCACACAAACATAAAAGTTAAAACAACCCCGACAGTCAGCTGCAACTCCTACCTGCTGTACTTTCTGACAGCAGGAGCTAAACATCTTTCTGAATATCTATACAGAGCTGTTCCTAATAATGTTTCACTGTGCGTTATGCCTTAATGCCAAAATAGTGTTTACAGCAGCTTGACATTGAAATTGACCTCCTGCATATTTCCATCAGTCAAATGTAACTTGGCTGTCTCTGCCGTGTCTCATTTTCTTGAACAATCCAATGTCAGACTGTGTGTTTGATGTGTTGGGAGTGAGAATGGGCTGCCTCACACAAACGTGCCCACACACACAAATACAGCGGTCTGTCAGTGGTCTTACATGTCTTAGTCCGGTGGTGTCACTTCTTGAAGCTCCCATCTAATGCAGTAGTATAGAGAGTGACAAAAAGTCTGAGTCCCGGAGTGGTCGGGGTGGTTGGATTTGTAGTTTGTTGGACTATCCCATGGACAGGGGTTTGTGTGCTGCTTGTGACCAAGAGTCATGAGTGATATTTTACGTCAGTGAGTTATTGTCCAAAAATGACATCACCTGGGTTAATTGAGAGATGTCACCTTTGCTATGGTAAATTACTGGGTCTAGTTATTTTAACTCAAATTAAGATATTTGCCTAAGCCTAACCATGTACTTTTGATACCTAAAAATCAACCAACCTAAACCTAACCAAACTGATCATTAGACAACAACCGTCCAAAAGTCATAAGTCAAAATAAATGAACAAATTGTCAGAAAGCTTTATCTTAAAGTTGAAAATGGCGTATTATTGCTAACTTGACCATGGACCCTTTATTTTGATGTTGGAGTTAGAAGTAAGATCGTGTTGCAAACAGAAATAATAATTATTAGGGCTGGCAACAGATCCTTTAGAAACACCAATTTTAACCAGGACCTCACTTGAACCCCTTTTTATCTCGTCCTCCCTCTGTCTCTTCATCTCTTCCGTTCGGAATCTGCAGCTCCCTTGGAAACAAACAAATGGGGAGAGTGCTTTTAACCACACACATGCAAGCACGCACAAACATATGCACACACACTTGAGGGCCTGACGGCATTGATTTGCTCTGTTGCTCTGGTCCTGTTTACAATTCAGCACCTTGACTTGTGCTTGTGGGGACACCGAGTCAGAGGAGATGTTAATTTGATTTAGCCACTGGCTTTTGTTGCATCAGGGGAGCACCACCAGAAGCAAGGCGGCATCCGTCTTAATCTTAGCAGCAAATGAGATATCCAGCTGATATTATGGCTGTTGTCAAAATTCTGTCTCCTTGCCTCAGTCTGTCTCTCTCACAAAGACATAAGACTGTCTTTATTTCTCTTGAGTAATTTTGTCCTCCAGCCTTTTATTTGTGTCGTTTCCTGTTTCTCTGTTCTTTGTGATGAGAGAAACTTTTCAAATCTGTAGGCTGGATGACATAAACACATTCGCTGACGTGCTGGGAATTTCATCCTCCTCCTGCTTCATCTCATCTGATCATGTCATAGAGAAAGTGACAGGTCCTACAGCTTGGCACCGCAGCCTTTTGTAAAAGAGTTGGTCCTAACTTCCTAACCTGTGGCACTCTCTCTCCGACTCTCTCTTTCTCGCATAT
The DNA here is from genome assembly GCF_904848185.1 of Acanthopagrus latus. Lineage (NCBI taxonomy): Eukaryota > Metazoa > Chordata > Actinopteri > Spariformes > Sparidae > Acanthopagrus > Acanthopagrus latus. Next base: position 10,983,047 of record NC_051056.1, read on the forward strand.
AGACGCGCACAATGCAGACTGGACTAATGAAATGCACATTGTGGCTTCATTCTGTCATTTCAAGGGAGTCAGAGCTGGGACAGATGCCTCACAGTGGTTCAGGTTCAGGTCACTCTGTCTGCCTTCGCTCACATCACTCATGCCTCTACTTTGTATGGAGTATCTGCAGTTTCCAGTCGGCACAATATCTACCTCCTGCAAAGGAGGACGTGAGGAGAAGAAGTATAAAGAGTGAAAGGTCTGTATAGGGAGGAGGACGGGGACGGACAGTTTGATAAAACAAGCACAGGACTTCAGGACGTCATTCAGGAGACCACTGTTCATGTTTAGTGTGAAACCAGAAGTTTCACACTGAGTTCTTTTAACTTACTAGCGTAGACAAATAACACCACCTACTTTAACCTAACTGAAGTTACATATGTTGTAACAAAAGTTGCAAAGGGTTTTTTGTTGTTGTTTTTACACAAACTGCAATGTTTTCCTAAACCTAACCAAATAACTGCAGTAAGATGAAGGCCCAGTTCATCTGTTGCTGCTTCAGTGGCCTGTGATGGGAACGGTGATATATGTAGTTTTGGGAGATGCTGACAATTTACCTATTTATTCGTTAGAGGGACGTTAGGAGGACATGTTGCCTTGACGCCATCCAAACGGGCTTGAATAGCATGACAGTGCCATAAAGACCTCCACACAATCATGTCATAATAAGCCTGAGAAGGATTGATCCATGTGTGCTCTGTGCAGTATTTTCCACTGTATTAGTCAGACTCTCTCCTATTATGATTGTGATACTGAACGCATCTTAATCATATCCCATTCATATGGGGTGAGTGGGATGTCAAAGTCCAGCTCCCAGCTTTTCTTTCACTGAATACTGCTATTAGGGGAGAAGAGGAGAGGCCCCGAAAAGTAACTTTTGTGATAATGGTTTTGACTGAAAGTGGAATTATGGTATTGTCCTTTACATACTGACCTCTGAAACATTGTGATGTCTGTTATGTTCTTTATGTTTGTTTGAAAAAAAATGTATACCATTACATACTTAAACCATAATGTAACTAGTGTCCCTCCCAGTCTCCAGGTGCACCAGATGAGCTTGGCCCATAAAATCAATAAAAGTCGCACCCAATGTGCAAAATACACAACTGACTGCATTCTTAAAATATCAATTTTGTTGAGTTATTCTTACCAAAAACTCTAAACTTTTAGGAGTCTTACATTATTGCCATGCAGAGGCACCAGCTCAGGTATGTCCTTTCCATCTGCAGTACCTGATCCAATTAGGGTACAGTGATTAAATCTTACACAACCAGCTCCAGACTTTACCAGAAAAAAAAAAGTATGAACATCTGTGCCTTTGTGCTCACCAAGCTGCTGGCTGTGACACAGTATCCCAGGTTTCAGAGGTCATATCATCACAATGATATTCTGAGGACACAGTGGTCACAGTGCTTCATACAGGCTGCCGGGTTTCTTTTGGCTCTGCATCACTTAACTCCCCTGAGGATGGTACATTTCCAACAAGTTTTTCAAAAGCCTCACCTGAGGTGTTCTTTTTTAAATGTTAAGCCTTTGGCTGTAACAAACAACAAGACTGGCTTGTGGATTATCATGGTTATGAGTTTTTTGGATTAAAGTGAAAAAACCGTGTCACAAGAAACCTTTTCACAAATAGGAGTTTGATATCCAGACATGACAGTGTTGAATGATCCCAGCTTCACACTCCCCACCTCTACAACAACTGATTTTCTTCAATGGAGTGTCCGGTCAGTGCAGGAGCATCACTGTAGGGGACTGATCACAGCTCTCTGCAGTGGTTAGTGATCGCCATCTAGACCCCTTGGAGCTGTGATACTTTTGAACCTTTTAAACGACCCTTGGAGCATAGACGTGGACTTGGAATTGCTTTTGATCCGTTAATCAACAACGTAACTGACCAACTTGAGAACACATTGTCACCTAGATGTGTATGTGTCCTGAACTTGACAGGGAGTATACGTCAATAAAAAGTAGTTGGTATTACTAGCTTTCATTCTAGCATCCATTCAGTTAAAATGCAGTTCCTCAAGATTGTCTATCGCCACCAATTCTTTTCCCTAGACCTGCTTGGGTGCTGGAGTCATTTTGACTGAATTTCATACCACATGTGATAATTAGATTTGTCGTTTTGCATGAAACAATCTCATAACCAGGATAAAAATGTTAGCTGTTGATGTTAATGCAAACCACAGATACATCCAAATGTGTTGTATTGTAAAAAGTACCCGAAGGTTGTACTTAAGTAATAGCAAAGATTACGTGTCAAAACATAACTCTGGTAAAAGTGAAAGTCACCCATGCAAAGAGTAAATGAGTTAATGATAATCTGATCTGATATTCATCATTTTTCTGATGATTGAAATCAGGAGACCTTGCAACAATTTCCAGACAGATATCTCTGGCAGAAAGTCAGGCAATCCCCTGTCAAGTTCGTGGTGATCAAAATTATATTTAAAGCAAAACATGATGTTTTCCTAACCCTAACCAAGTGAAAGTTAAATATGTACTTGTCTGTGGCAGACACACACTTTGTGAACATTAATTCTGGGGATTTGGTTGGCCAGGAGGAGGGAGAAATCTTTTATAATTAACTTCGGACAGGAAGTGTCCACCATATTTCACATTCATTATCTAAATGTTGGAAAACACATTTTGGACAACCCAATATAAAGTGGAAACAGCCAACTTCCTCCCCTCTAGCATTTCCAAGTGATATTTTTGTTGGCGCTGCCTTTTCAAAGACAACCAGGTCATCTCTGTTCTCCTCAGAGTAGCAACTACCAGTAATGCAGGAAAAAAAACATGACTTCATTAATTCATTTTGACATGAAAATGTTGCTAGGCTGGCGGCGTGACTTAATCATCAGTCGGCCTTCATTTTCCTGGGAGATTTTGCAACCAGTGGTGACAAAATAACATAGTAAAAGTGAGGTATATAGGGAACCAACCTAACCACTGATGGTGTCATTATTCTATAGCAATTGCATTGTGGACTCAACATTTACATCATCATCATTTTTATAATTTCATAAAGATAAGTTACTATTGTCCACTGTTGGGCCCAGCTCTTCCTGTCAAAGTGTCCTCTGGCAAGACACTGAACCTGAAATCTCTCCCAATGGTGAGGCCAGCACCCTGTATGCAACATCACTGCCATCACTGTGTGTGTGTATGAGTAAACCAGTGGCTGATCTGAAACACCTAATGACAATGCAATATATTTATCCAAATACATAAGCAACATAGAGAAGTTAGATCATGATGTCACCCAATCATTTTCTACTCAAAGGCAGTTCAGGTTTGCTGTGGTCTGCAAACACACTCTCCGAAGAGAGCTTGAATGCCTGACTATTAATCTAAAGCTGTGTGTGTGTGTGTGTGTGTGTTTAGTTAAGTGGTGCTATCAATCTTCATTGAGCTCTTTGAGAGGAGGGATTGGGACTACCTTTCTTTATCAGCCACGCACATGTCCATCTGTCCCTGTCAGAAGAAATGAGAGACACATAGGAACAGAAAGAGAGTGTGGTCATGTTTGAGTGAAAGTATGCATGTGTGTGTGTGTGTGTGTGTGTGTGTGTGTGTGTGTGTGTGTGTGTGTGTGTGTGTGTGTGTGTGTGTGTGTGTTTGTGTGTGTGTGCCCTTGCATGTGTGTGAAAGTGTAGTTAAGGCCAAAAGAGTGTACCAGCTTAATTGGTCTTGGCCAAGCAGGGGATGTGATGGGGAGCTGAGATTTGCGCGCGCGCGCGTGTGTGTGTGTGTGTGTGTGTGTGTGTGTGTGTGTGTGTGTGCACTAATCATTTGGACTTGCATTGGTCCTTTGTGGGTAGACTCACAAAGAAGACAAATATAGATTTACACCCTTTATCCTCCTATTTCATCTATATTACATGCCAGTTTTTTAGCACAAAGACTAGAAACACAGGAAATAATAAGGTTACCAAAAAAAGCCTGTTTGTTTACCATTTTAGCATCTTTCTTGGACTGGACTCTAGTCAGTGGGGCGCCAAAAACAGCAAAAAAGGAGGCTGAATATTAGACTTACATTAACCCAGCCCGCCACGGACCAAGCTGCTGTATTTGACGAGCTGGTAGTGAGAACATGTTGATGATGCAGGGTACTGCAGAAAATATCCTTTTTTTTTTTCTTTTTTTTTTTCCTATTCTGGGCAAATCAGGGGAATACATTTAGTTGAGGCAGACACTAGCTCTTCCACATGGTGAGTCAGACTTTAGCCTTGTTTTTGGATTGTAGTGACAAACACACTGATGTTAAACAGCCAGATTTGGAGGTCATATTTTCGACAACAGGCCTGCGGGGAAGGGATTAGTTTTCCAGAGGGAGGTTAGCTACAGTAATCATTATCACAGCATGCCTGTAATTTTAGGCTGAGTCCGTTGCCAGTAATTCCTGCCCTGTGTGCGGTAACAATTCTGGCCTGTTTACTTCCTGCATAATGGTGATACAAACCACACAAATGAGCTCAAAGTGACATAGATTCAATCAAGTGTAAAAATGGACGTGTGACGGGCGGCTGCAAAACTTGATCCTGTCAATTCTGAGACATTTTTCTCAGGGGAGGTGAAGACTTCTTTAAAGCAAAAGCGATCTTGTTAATGTAAAGTATCCAATGATTTATGTTTGCTGATTTTCTGATGAAATAAACAGCATGAGAAACAAAGACTTTCTTGAACTGTGCGTAACGCATATGCCTGTCCTAACCTCAGAAGGATTCCGCTTGTGGATTTCTGAGCAGGCTATCCCTCATCATTATTTTATTAGGGGACTCTGAAATGAAAGGCAGAGGCAGTAGCTATTCCACAGCCTCTGGTGCTGTGATCTTTCTGTCCAAAATGGGCTGTTTTCGTCAGTGGGCCGTGAGAGGGGGATTTTCAGCTGTGTTGGGAGGCAGTGTGCTGTGACTGATTCAAATACACAGCGGACATCTGCACCGGTCCTGACACACAAAAAACACACAGTGGGAGATGCCGCTGGTGTTTTATGAGTGTCCCCTACGCGGGGAAGGAAGAGAAAATGTATTTGGCCTGCTGATCTCTGCCACCAACACACCTTTCTCTCTATCACACACACACACACACACACACACACACACACACACACACACACACACACACACACACACACACACACACACACACACACACAGACCAGCCTTTGCTTGATCTAGAATATCACATGTGGTTTAGAGGCCCAGCTTTACATTACAGAGGACATTATCACACTCGACTGCATGTGTGTGCATGACCAAAAGCAAAAAAAACAGGGAGTCGAAATGTGTACATGAAAGACTTATATGCAATGTATCTGCGGGGCAGTATATGTACAGTACATGAGAGACAGAAGCAGCATATTGAATAGGAACAGATAGAGGTGGCTCGAGTTAGCCAGTGACTATTTGAAGGTAAAGGGGGAGCATGTAATAGCCAACAGCCTGAAGTGATAATATTGAAGTATGTGCTCAGAATATAATGTATGCTTCACCTTTGCTTGCAGCTCTCACATGTTCAGCTTGTTTCAGCACAGTGGTTTGTTATGTTCCCTCATGTACACTCGATGTGTAAGTGATTCTTTAAGAAGCACTTTGACATTTTAGAATTTCGGTTGCCTGTATTTCTCATCAGACAAAGGTGGCACGAAGATGGCGTATGTACTCAACCTTTATCTTCTTGGCTGTTTAATCTAATTGACGTTAATGTATCATTATTCACTCAAAACAAAGGGGCCTGGCAAGCTGCATCCTTAATTTCAATTATCCTCTTGATCACCGTTACATTTATTTACAAGTGCACTTCCCATTATGTTATTCATGGCGCTGACAATGAGACACTGCGTTTCAAGCTGGAAGCATATGCTCGAAAATAACGTGTGGGCTGCACAGTCGTAACAAAACAAGCAGGAGCTGTTTTTTAAATTCTCAGCTGAAAATTGCTCCTCCATTTATTTTCATTATCCCTCATAAAAACTGTGCAAGTGTTACGATCTAATGTATTTTGAATTAATTGTTCTGAGGTTATTTCTGTGTATTTCATCTGTCTTATCTTGTCTTTGGTCACACACTATTTATTAGTTTGTTTGTTTTTTCAAAACTAAAAACTACATAATAAAAGGTCATGGTGGGTTAAAGCTCCAAAAGTTGTGTATTGCACATGTGTTGACAGAAACAATTGATTAAAAAAAAACCATAACAATTCTTGGAAATGTATGCAAGGTTTCTACGGGATCTTAAAAAGTCTAAAATTTGACCTCAATTTAAGGCCCTAAAAACATCCATATTTTGTATACAGGTCTTAAAATACATTTAGATAGCTCTTAAATATGTATGTATGTATGTATGTTACCCCTTCCATCATCGCCTTTTTTTATATTCGGGAAAGGTGTTGATGAGATTAACAGTTATATTCCTGGATACTTCAGAAAGAAGTACAACACACGGAAATAAGTGGCATTGCCAACTGCCTCTTCGCCAGTTCCACATAGACTTCAACTGCGGATTCTGCTACAACTATGGGAAACTGTGTTGGCTTGAACAACCAGAATTCAGTTGGTTAAAAGCTGTACCTCATAATGAATTTGAGGCGCAGTGTACGCTCTGCAATGGGAACCTCAAATTGGGCCCACTTGGTGTGAGAGCGGTGGTGTCACACACAAAATCGGGAAAAACACCAATTAACTTCTAAAAGTCTCCAACAAAGTCACGCTATCACACACCTCCGTACACTTTTGTCACCAGTTCCCAGTCCAAGTTCATACAGTTCTGCCGTCTCGCAGTCAAGCGACATTCAGACACCCTTGCTAAACATTTTAGCAACAGATTTGGATGTAAAAAGAAGTCTTCATCTGCAGATGGTGACCCATACGGTTGTCATGGAGATGTATCTGTTGGCATCAACTGAGTGTAGAACGTTTATCTGAACAGATCACGATCCCCCGTATACTACTATCTGTTTCAGGTCAAAGCTGGTCTTGTTGATGTCTTGCACCATTCCAGTTCCCTGTCCATCCTCCTCTCTTATGGGGATGTACGAGCAGAAATGATGTAAAATGGAGTATAACAAGTCTGATTCAGGATCAGTTTCTGGGGTTGCTTCAAGGCATTGCCTTTCATAACTCCTGCCCTAGCAAAGTTAGCCATTAACCTTTGTTTCCAGTCTAGTCGTGCTAGAATAAAAGTACAATAAATGCATCCAATAAACTGCTACTGCTTTTTAATCGGGATCTAATCAAGTCTTGTTCTTTTAAACGGGTGACATAGTTTTGCTAAGTGGGGCTGAATCAAGACGCTTTTCTAAAACCAACACCAACAATTTTTACATTATACAACAGAAGTAAAGACGAAAAATGGCAGAAAATATGGCTTACTTTACTCCCATTAGGGGGGGATTGTTCTCTGGAGGTCCAGCCTGGAGGCGCTGGGAACTATTCATCCCCCCGGTGCGATTTGAGAGTATGAGAGACATACTGTTGAAATACTGGACTTTTTCTGGTTAATTTTTAATGTTGTTAGTTTAACCACTATAAGCCTCGGCGTGCCTGCAGGTGTTCTGTGCAGAAGGATCCGGCTGAGCTCTATGAGAATGGGTTACACCTGCGCTATTGACTTCTGGGCAGCCATCTCAGAGAGCAGAGGTCACCGTGGTGACCCACTTCACAGCCCCCACTGTATCCACATTCAGTTTAAGGTTTGTTGACATGGTGAATTCTCAGAGGGAAATGAAGTTCCCAAGCGACAAATAAGTACAACTCAAAATAGTACCATGGGACAAGTAAGAAAGAAAACATGTGTGTTTGTTTATCTTACTCTAAAATGTGCTGTGTGGGTGTGAAAATACCTCTTTCCAAGCCACTCTCTCGCAAGGTTGCTCATACTGTCCTGAGAACAGAGCAATGTGCGTGCGTGACACTTGTGGCTGCGATGCTTTGCGGCAGCGCAGCAACACGAGCGGTGCACGCCGAGACAAACAAGTTCAGGCCGCGGCAGTGAGAGAGGGGCGATCGGATGAGTCACAGCTGGCATCTGATAAGCACAGCGCGCACACACAGCAATTTCAGCCTGTCAGAGTCGGAGCGCACTCCGGCCACAAGTCACAACAGGGAGCTCGCCGAGAGGTGCGCAGCGATATGACACACCTGCCCTCTGTGTTGTCCACACTCTGCCGGCTGCCAGACTGAAGCGGCATTTCCACCTGGCATATGCGTCGCATTCAGAAGGAGTCTAAAGGGAGTGAGTTCATATAAACAAAGGTGTGTCAGATGATTATGGGGCATATTTACACCTGGCAGTAAAAATCTTCCTCAGTCTACACTGAAACCCACATACACAGAAAAGAAACTCCATATCTCACTTTTACTGACAATTCATTTTGACACACAGTATGTCTGAATTCGAACTACCTGCGCAGACTTCCTGGTGTGATCCAGCAACATCCTCATCGTCATAAGACACCGCAGAGCTGTTCTGTGTGACAACATGAACTTGACAACCCATGCTGGTCTGCGCCTTGCTGCGTGTGCTTTCCCAAAGTTGGAAACAAATTTTAAAAGAACGTTTGTGTTCAGGAAGTTGTTCCACGAGAAAACTTAAACCATACACTTTGTGTCAATGTGCGAGTCACTATGTGCACCCTACACTGCAGATATGTACAGTATGTGAATACATACATAAACATGTCGAGCATTTTGGGGAAGTCAGGAGAATCGTGAACAGCAGATGACAAGCATCTTCACAAGTTTAACATCTGAGATACACAACTTCAAACGACTGCGTCTGAACAGCAAGCATCAATGAAGTAACACAGAGCCCACCTCTCCTCATCCTCGCTGTTGTCCTGTTCATTTTTTAGTCCTAACTCGTCAAATATTGACACTTTGGGATGGCGACTGACCCCACCCAAAGCGTCAGCATTTGACGAGTTAGGAAACCCAAAGCATCAAGCAAGTTCATCTTTATGCCTGTCAAAAACTTTGCAACCGCTGAAAACCCTTCATTCAACACGACCCTGCTTGGACTGTCTGCATAGATAATTCTCATCTAGCCTAACCAGTTTGGTCTCTTTTCTCATCTTTGCTGGTCCACTGTGGGAATGCATAATGAGTATGTGCTGACATAATTTGTTTTCACCCCCTGTCAGTTTATATTCACTGATTAGAGCATCAGGCGGACGGATGGAAACGTATGTGACATTTAAAGTCATACTAAATCCACACATTTCCTAATAAAAAGAGACATGAACTTGAAATGTTTTGTGTCACATTGCTGCTGTGGCATCTTGTTTGTGTTTTTTGTGTCTGCCTTTCCCCCCCTCCTCTCTCCCTCACCTGCTCCTTCTCTGTTGCTGTGTCTTAATTCAGGGTCTGCACCCTTCAAGGACCCAGCCTTTGCCTTTGCAGTCTCTGAAGGATTCTCCTTCGGAGACCGCAAAGAGACCTGCGAGGCCACGTCAACCGTTGTTAAATGGGACAGTCTAGCCTTCAGAGCCTTTCTTGGTTGCGTCACCACATGTTCCCAACCCTACCTGTACGTCACTATTTACGCAGCCCAGGTCCGTGAAAGTGACAAGAAGAGTAAAGTTTGACTGTCAAATATGTTTGAGCGACAGGAATTCCTGATTTCCTTTTTAATCCTCCTGCTTGTGGAGGAGCAGCTCTGGTTTATCTTGGGCTGAGAGGACTGTGGAGAGGTAAACCTGTTACTGAACCCACAGTAATGTTATCATTAATATCATTATTAGCTAACTGACACTTTGGGGTAATTAACATACCGATACATTACGTTATTGACATATAAACTGTTGATTGCCACATATGGTTTTATTTTAATTGTAAAGGCACTATTCATATTTAAAGTGTTTGGTAGATAGTTTTGTTTGTTGTAATTATTATTATTATTATTATTATTATTATTATTATTATTATTATTATTATTATTATTATTATTATTATTATTATTATTGCCTCTTTCGAGCCATCAGTCAAGTCAGAACTGCAGACCCTGTTGATGGACGATGTGGTGGACAGAGGAGATTGGACCCCCAAACACCCTGAGTACCGACCCAGATGATGTCCCACTGACACCAGGGTCTTTATTGTGGCATCCCATCCAGTCCAGCAGCACTGCCAGGGACTCATGCTCAGCCTGTTACTGTACATGATCTGTAACTGTTCTAATATTGTTTTCAATAATGATTGTTTTTGTTAATAGTTAATAATAATCTGTAATTGTGTGAATAGTTGTAAATGTTAAGAGCTTGAAAATAAAAGAAAACATTTAATCCCATGTTGTCGCTGAAAAGTAGCACTTGATGCTGTTTGCAGTTATAAATTGTACTTATGTTGTAAATACTAAATGGAATAGATACCGTCTAACAATAGAACAAAATTTTATTTCATGAATTATATAAAATGAACATTTTTTTTTCGTCTGTTCACCTGGGTTCCTCCACACTGGCTCCACTCAACCCTCCTTGCCTGCCTGCCTGCAACCCCCGTCATCTCGTCCATATCACCCTCCAGCACAGTTTGTAAAATAAATCTTCACTTCACTTCTTCCTGTCTCCACTGTCTGCATTTGGGTCCTAAAATATATTCCTCAACCTCAACCATTTTTTAGAAGAAATTAGGGATGCCATGTTAACGGTCATGGTCCACTGATGGAAGAGGGTCCTTAAGCCGACACTGGCTTACTCAAGCTTTATCAGTACCTCTTGAACACTAGAAAGGTGGATAGTTTTACTGTATATTCTGTTTTCTCACATCTTCAACATTTCAGAGGCATTATTAAATCCTGAGTATCACCTTTAGTAGAGAGAGTAATTAAAGCTGAGGGTTAGGTTGGTGTTCCAGCGACAGATAAGATCTCCTGTTGTACTCTGCCAACCCCCCTCATTCAGTTATTTAAAATCCTCTTAAGCTGAAACAAAACTTGGATCAGAGGCAGACGGGAGAAATAATATAAGAGGTGGGGGAAGTGAAAGTGACAAGGACAAAGAAAGTGAGAAAAATGGCAACAGAACACTAAAGGAGGGCTGAACTTTCACCAGAATGAGTCATGAGATCGACACAAAGAGAAGTCATGAGAATAAAAAATGAGTCAAGACTTCGAAATGATGCAGAAAGAATAAAAGACAAAGGACTGGGAGAATGTAGAGTGGCTTTGGAATCAAAGACAGAATGAGAAGGAGTCCTAGACATGAGACAATAGGATAATAACGGACAAGAGAGAATGATAGAGAGCAGATCCAACTTGACAGTACGGCCCAGTGCTGCTGACAGGAGGAAGGGAAGGAAAGGACAGGATTTTCCACTCTCTGAAAAACAACAGATACGTTAAAGTAAATAACATGCTGGGCCATCTGCTCCTTTTCTGACCTCTTGCACCAGCTGAAGGGTTGAAGCCTCAGTCAGGAACAGCTTTATGTTGCCCCCTTGCTGAAAAGTCACCAATGTCATCTTTTCACTGTAGTGATTTCTCTCCTCTTGAATTTGCTCTGTGGTTCTCTTAAACTAAACAGGTCACGATCCGCTCCCACGGACCCTGTGGTTCAAGACCATCTCGACTCCTCTCCCTCCAGCCCACTCAAAGCTCATATAACCTTTGACCTCCCTGCTCCAGTCGGAACAAAGCCCTCACCTACCACTTGTACTGTAGCAATGACTCATTTTGTCAAGGAGGCCCTCGTGTCACCTTCTCCAAATGGAATTACATTCATCCACAGACCGCCAGAAACCCTCCATCCTCAGATTTAATCTCATCTCAGGGCACTTCTAACACGAGTGTCACAGTAGTAAGGCCCTGATCAAGTCTACAAGTGCTCCTGTGTTATGGGAGCTAGGAAATGCATATTACTCTACTGTTAGGTGTATTGTAACTTATTCTTTTTCAAGATATAGCAGAAACAGCAATAGACTAATTTGGAGATATCTCAAGCTGTAGTGTTTGTAAAGGGTTCCGTTTCTTAACTATGTTTCTACAACTGGATTGATTCTGATCCACCTCCCCTGGCTAAGGGTTGGTTAAGTTTAGGCAGATAAAGCTACCTGGTTGAGGCTCAGGAAACACTGTACTCATGATCACAAGGAACCGATGTTTGACTGGTGGACGTTTCAGGCGTAAGACATGCTAAACAAACACCCCTTAACCCTCTCCTTCACCCTACAGGGTTTGGAGATGCTAACAAGAAAATGTAACCCGAGGTGTGCCCCAACCCCTCCAACCAGAGCGCGGATATTCAACCAAATGTTACCCGAGAGCGTGTAAATGTGGACACTGAAGTACTACATTCACTCGGAGAGCTAAAGAGCTAAATTCTACTCTTGGGTTTGGTGTCTGTCATAATGGACCGGTTTGTTGAGGCTAAATTCAGAGATTGGGGTTTTAAGTTCTTGATCCCAAACTTCGAAGCTGAAAAGTGTACTTTATTTACTTACTATACTTATGACAGTAGCAAAGGTACTTTGCAGAATAGAGTGAATGATGGCGTATGTTACATCAGCGTGTTTCAATGCACTCAGGATTCATGATGCGAGAAAGGGGAATGACAGTAGCAATGACTCAGATATTGAGTTTGTTAGTGAAAATACAGGTACGCTGGTGAGTTAGGGGCTCCTTGTAAGAATGTGAAAATAAAAGGCTGTGTTGTGTTTAATGCCCTTGTGTTTGGCTCCTGCAGAAATCTCCAGCGCTGTTCTGCTCTGGCTCCAGCTTAACTGCTCTCCGAACCAGCTCCAGTCAACCCTGCTTCCCTGCCTTCCTGAAAGCCTGGACTCCTCCTCCACATTACCCTCCAGAGATCACCGTCTGTAAAATAAATGACTTACTCACTAACTTCCTGTGTGAGTTCTCTGCATTTGGGTCCAAACAAAAACCCTCACTGTAACAGAATAATCTAGCCACAATGGACCCCGCAGTTAACACCCTGGTGCTGTTAGGATGGTTTCAGAACATGCTGGTGAATCCCATATGGATCGTCAGGTGCGTGCTTAGCCGTCCTTTAGCTTCAGTGTCTGCTAGCTTTCAACCGGCCAGACTCCTGTCAGCTCCTGGGCCTGCCAGTCGCCTCCTCCAGCTCATACTCCAGAGAGTCTCAGCCTCTGCCCTCAGACTACAGAGTGTCTCAGCCTTCTCCGAGGGCCTCCAGAGAGTCTTAGCCCTCGCCTCCAGCCTTCAGTGGTTTCCAGCCTTCGCCACCGGCCCTCAGTGGGTCCCAGCCTTTGCCTTCGCCGCCAGCCTCCTGTTGGGCTGTCTTGTTCTGTCTTGTTTGTGTACTTGTGCATAAACCTCATGTAACACAGGATATTATAAATAATTGTGAACATGCCTTCGTCTTGGGTCTGTATGAAAACAAAACAAAAAATGTGACTCCAGAGTGAGATAGGTTTGTTGCACAGTTGCACAACGATGACAGTTACAGGAGAGCATCAAATTACGCACACAACCCTCAGCCTGAGGCTAATTTTTGTCCAACTGAGGCTGTCTTTATCAAACCAAGGCTGTTTTATCCAGCTGGGGCTGTTTTATCCAACCAAAGTCTATGGGAGTTCAAACATCGAACCACTGCTGAATCATCCAGCCATTGTTAACCCTCCCTCTGTCCTCGGGTCAAAATGACCCACCACTGTGTTCAACCATCTTTTCTTCTATTTTATTTTTTGGATCATTTGTGAGAAGGAGGCCATGAGACTTTGAAAAGAGCAGCTTCACTTTCAGCAGTGAAAACAATCCCCTCCGTGATATTATCAACTTAAAAAGTGATGACTTTTCCTTGATTGAACCCAAGATTACAAAAGTGAAATGTTGCCTTTATTTATATTTCTGTGTAATATGTGCAAAAAAAACAGACACTAGTATTGTCTTCGGTTCATGTCCAGACGTGGTCTTCTCCAACGTGCTGAAGCCATGACTGCACGTTTCACTGCTGAACAGTTTCTAGAACAGATGTTTTCAAATGTCCAGCAAGACTATTCTGATTCTGAAGAGGAAGTGGAGGATGTGTCAGACAAAGAACATGGAGAGGAATACAACCCACATCATGATACATCATCTTCAGAAGAAGAAGTAGAAACAGAAGAAGAAGAAGAAGAACAAATCCCTCAAGCTAAAAGAGAGACTCTACTGTCAAAAAACAGAAAAATACCATGGTTTTCAGCATATGACAAACAGGGCAGGACAGCAGAATGAAATGTCACGACGATGACCCCAGGACCCACAACCTTTGTAGTTTCCCACTCCCATGACATTGCCTCAACATTCGACCAGTTCATCAAACCAGCAATAGAAAAAAAACATCTTGGATCTGACAAATCTAGAGGTTTTTCCAAAACATGACAACAACTGGAAAAGGATTGATGGGACTGACCTGCATGTCTACATAGGGCTGCTAATTTTGCATGGGTCAGTCGATGTGTATCTGGCTGCACCACTAGAGCCATCAATTTCTAGAGGGTGTTTTCTTGTTTCCAGTCTGTCACCTGAGCTCTAATTTTTCTACCTCTTCCCTACCAGTGGCCACCACTATGATCAGAATTCTACTACAGCTGCCTCCCAGCCGCGGCACCTCCTCACAACTCCAACTCACCCGTGTGCTTCCTGCTTCCAATTCCTGTTTGCTTTTTCTAATAAATCTCCATTAAAACTGCTCCAAATCTGGTGTCTGTTTCTGGGTCGCTTTAACACATGCTCATGCACAATTTGATTTTTTCACGTCTGGATTAGAATAGCCACATTTATATTATACAGTAGAGTTCAGACTCTTTGCCTGAGCCCGAGGTCGGCCCGCAGGCCTCATGCTGAAAATGTGACTTGTCGCATACCTAAAATTACTTCCGGAGAAGTAAGAAGAAAGCAAAAACTTATATTTTTACTAAGGAAAATGACAAAAATAATAGTAATGCACAGTGACTTGAATAAGTAACTTTATTCTCATTACTGGTTTGGAAATAGTAACGTGTTAGATTACTTAAATTGTGGGCAGTGACAACGTATGTGGCTTGTCAAGTGTATAAAGTGTGGAACTTGTTGGATTATTCATTAAGATAATTCTAAACAGATTTCTGTGGTTCAAACAACTTGGAATTGTAGTTGAGAACGTCAGTTATAACAGCCCACATATTAAAAAATTGTCGAGTTTAAATCGGGCTCGGGCACAACGTGCACAGGCTCGGGTCGGGTCAGGCTTGATCCTTTCAGCCTGATCTAAGCTCTATTATACAGTACTTTTATGTGTTTCTGCTTTGGCACTTTGCTTTCATTCGCCAAAGGCAGTGTTCAGACAGATCAGATCATATCCATACATCAGCTAATCTGTCGAAGCTTCCTTAACCCATCTTTCTATCATGCTATCATACTGTGGCTTTTCAGACCGCTCCAAACATCAACTGATTTAGCAGATAATCATTCTCCAATTATAACTCCAAACCTTTCCCACCTGTTCTCTTTATATGAATGACCCATTTGTCTGTTATCTGTCTGAGCAAAACTCTGTCTGGTGGTCATCCCTCAGGCTAACAGGATGCTCCAAATGTCCCTTTTTGTCTTTTCTTTTTTTTTATGTCACATTTCCAACCTGTGCTGAACAGTTTACGTCCCTGCCAGCATGTATTGGGGTTAATTAAAAAAGGGGTTGCCAGATGGTGAAAAACAGAACTCCATTGGTCCTTGTATAAACAGGTGGTTGTCTGTATGTTAATGGTTCTCCGGATGAAATCACCAAACAATTCATTTGGGAGCCAAGACCATTTGAGAAACACCAGTACTGATTTGTTACAGAGCCAGGCAGTTGTTTTTTTTTTTCCTCACGTTTCAAGGGACTTCATTATTATGGAGTGCCTTCAAAAGAGATTGCACAAGAGACTGTGGGAACACACACTTAAGTACTAGAAAAAGCATCACATGCTGATAAATTACTGATGATCTAACTTCACTCAAAAGCTTAATTAAAAAGAAAGCAACAGTGTGTGGAATGTAAATGGATGTATTACACAGACTGACCGGGTTAATCTACTTGAAAGCCCTGTTTTCCCATTGATTTCACCCAGTGAGTCCAACTTTGTTCACAGCTGGCAAGTGTAGATAACACACGGGAGTCAGTTCAACGGTTGAGGACAGGCCTGAAGAAGCAAACACTGCGCTCGAAAGATTTTGTTTTCAGGACATGCAAGCATGTTCATGTCAAAAACACTGAGAAAAATAGGACAAAAACTGTTTTAGGAGGAGAAGGAGAAAACCCCTCCCCTCATTTCATACACTACATTACCAAAAGTATTCACTTACCCATCCAAATAATTGAAATCAGATTAGCTCCAGAACAGTGCGTAGAGAGCTTCATGGAATGGGTTTCCATGGGCGAGCAGCTGCATCCAAGCCATACATGAGCAAGTGCAATGCAAAGCGTCGGATGCAGTGGTGTAAAGCATGCCACCTCTGGACTCTAGAGCAGTGGAGACGCATTCTCTGGAGTGATGAATCACGCTTCTCCATCTGGTAATCTGATGGACAAGTCTGGGTTTGACGGTTGCCAGGAGAACGGTACTTGTCTGACTGCATTGTGGGGGGTTGTTTCCCAGGAGCTGGGCTTGGCCCCTTAGTTCCAGTGAAAAGAACTCTGAATACTTCAGCATACCAAGATGTTGGACAATTCCATACTCCCAACTTTGTGGGAAAAGTTTGGGGATGGCCCCTCCCTGTTCCAACATGACTGTGCACCAGAGCACAAAGCAAGGTCCATAAAGACATGGATGTGAGAGTTTGGTGTGGATGAACTTGACTGGCCTGCACAGAGTCCTGACCTCAACCCAACCCAATAGAACACCTTTGGGGATTAATTAGAGCGGAGACTGAGAGCCAGGCCTTCCTGTCTAACATCACAGTGTGACCTCACAAATGAGCTTCACAAAGAACGGTCAAAAATTCCTGTAAACACACTCCTAACCCTGCTGGAAAGCCTTCCCAGAAGGGTTGAAGCTGTTATAACGGCAAAGGGTGGACCGATGTCATATCAAACCCTACAGATTAGGAATAGGATGTCACTTAAGTTCATATGCGAGTCAAGGCAGGTGAGAGAATACTTTTGGCAATATAGTGTATTTGTAACAAGTGGTGGATCCTGCGAAAATCAACATACATTTCAGCATTTAACAGTCCACCATGTGAGTGTAGTTCAGCGTTTCATCTCTTTTTTTAATCGAGTAAGCAACCAGAATAAATAGAGACCAAAGAAAGTTAAATCTTGCACTTGTGTTCACACCTCCTACTCTTTTAAAGTCTCTTTGTTCTCACCCTCTCTTTCTTCTACTCTTCTGTTTTCCCTTTCTGTCATTTATTTCCTAACTAGACAGCAGCTAATTGGTGATTTGGAACAGAAGAGAAGGAGAGAAATCACACCTGAACAACAAGGCGTGAGATACAGTATAAACCTGGCAGATTGCATCTTGTAACGCGCAGTCCAGTGTCTTTAAAAGCCCTTCCACAGTACTGATGGGCTGTGACAGTTTGCTCATTAAGCTGCAAAAGTATTAGAAAAGTCATCCTATGTTCGTATCATTCATCCAGCTCCACTGTGTTGACTCCCGTGATGGACATTGTTACAGCACCAGATGCAGCGGTCGGTAGCTTCATCAAACTTCGGTGGAGAAGAAAGTGTAGCATTAGGAGCAGTGGATTTTGAGGCAACCACTACCCATGGTAGCTTTCGACAATCCAAGCTGACCAGCTGGACCACCCCATGGGAGGAGGAGAGTTGGGATGACAGCCACGCCAATCCAGCTTGGATTTACAGCTGCTCCTGGCTGATGTCAAGTCCAGAAAATGAAATGAACAAATGGGACTCCCTGCGATGAGCTGGCAACTTGTTCAGGGTGTACCCTGCCTTCACCCCGAGAGACAGCTGGGATAGGCTCCAGTAACCCCCGCGATCCCTTGAAAAGGGGATAGAGCGGCAACATTCCCGTGACCCCCATGGATAAAGCAAAAAGATAATGAGATGAGAAACGGGACTCCAAGATCAGGCTGTCGCACAGGCAGAACTTGATTCAGACAGACAGAGTGCAGGACTGAAGCAGGACGAGGAGAGGTGGACACTGTGTTTACTTGATTGATGCATGGCGCTCAGACACAGTCGCTGTTGATGGACAGTGTTCACCTGATGTCAAACTTTTAACATGAAATTGACAGCCTTAGTGATGGGACCAGCAGTTATTTTTACTGTACTGACTCTCTAGAATCCATTCATTAAAATGATTTGTTCAAAAGATTCATTCACCGAATCGTTCAGTGCTGTCCAACTCCCTGAACTGATAAACAGCCAACAGCGCTAACTTTAGCAGTACGGTTACTGAACGTGAATCAAATCCTCTGTCCTGACTGAGTGAGAGACACAGCGCCACTTTAAGCACAGTGCATGAACAAGAATCACGTCCTCAGCGACAGTTCTCTGTGTGCAGTAGGTTCGCGAATCATGAACGAATCACAGTGCGAACGTGAATCATGTCCTCACAGTTCTCTGTGTGCAGGCAAGTGAGTCCCCGCCCGCACGCTGGCTGCATCGTTTGCAAAAGATTCACGAGTGAGTCGCGGCAGTTCCACTCCCGGCCGGCATGCTCGCGTCTGACCTCAACTGAACTGAGAATGGAACGAATCAGTTCATGAAGTGATTCCGTTCACTTCGTTCACTCAAAAGATTTGTTCGTTTGAATGACACGTTCGCGACCGACACAGCGACGGCCACATTATCATCACCATCTTGTTGCTGCTGTTTACATTCATCCTGACAGAAATCTGAAAAATGTCCTCAATTTTTATGCATATATGTATATAAATAACTGTTTATGCACTATGTTTCTATTTGGACACAAACAAAAGCACTGAATAAAGTGAAATTTTGACCTGATTATGTTACAACAACAACAACAACAACAACAACAACAACGAGAAAACCGTACGGTTCAAGTTGAGTTGAGATTTCTCCCATTGTTAATTTCTTCCCTCAACACACCAGGCCTACATTTTAAAAGTAAGTGATAGACTGTGTATCAGCCTTTTTAAAACAGCTGGATTTATTTAAAAGATTATTTGTTCTCTGTTCAAAGTCTCATCTGGTCTAAATGCTCTTTCAGAGGCATTCTTCACACCAGCCATGAAATGTTTTCCTGACAAACACTGGTCTCATTTTGATTTAGGTAGCTCGAGTAGAAGGGGAAGCTGTTTGGAGAGCCTGCCAAGTGTTGAACAGGCGGGGACAGGCATGAGAGGCTGGATGAGCTGATGAGGTGCAGTTTGAGGCCAAACATGTCAGCTAAAAGCCTGAGTAGAGGCTACACCTGCTCAGGAGCAAGCCAGTGAAACATGAAGAGTGGGGTGAGGAGAGTAGGAGTGACAATAACAGCATTCTGGATTTCTTGTTTTCTTAGCTCTGCTGGTTATTAGATAATGGAGCAGTTTACCAGATAAGGTTGGAAAAGCACAGTTTGGGTTTTGGTCTCCATTACAGCACAAATCATAGTGAGCCACCAAATCTGGCAACCGTACTGTCTTTGACAGGTCCACTTCAGCTGGCTGTTCTTTACTTGAGAATGACATCAGCCTTGAATGTCCTTTGTGTTGAATTTCTAATTGCGAATTGTAAATGCCAGGATGCTAATGTGCTAAACCAGGATACATACACCTGATTAGCAGCAGCATATAGAGCATGTTAGCTGGCTGTTTTGTGGACTGTCTTTATGCATTCTGCAAAAAGACAGGATAGCTTCTTCCCCAACTTTCACCCTTGACACCAAGCTAGTCCAACAACATCTTGACACCAGATCTGCACATAACACAGATGACACTGAATTTTTGTAGATCTTTTCTTTTCAGTCTCAGAAAGAAAGTGTAATCCCTAACATGTTCAACAGTTCCTGAGATGTTTCTTCTTTTTTTGGTTTGTTTTCTTCCTGTATCCTCTCCTCATTCATCTCTCCCACCTCTTGTTGTCCCTTTCTTTCTATTCTATTCTTCTTAAGACTTTTTCTTCCCTGCTCTTCTTGTCTCCGTTGTCTTGGTCTGTCTTCTCTCTTCACTTTGACAACTGCTCCTCACTTTCCTCTCGAACTTTTCTCACTCTTGTATGGCTGTGGAACGTTCTCTTGAGTCCTTGGATCTTCTTGTGAGGCTTCTCCTAAACCCTGGGAACTGGAGATAAGAAGGTGAAAGAGGAAGATCCCACCTCAGGTTCTTTATTCTCATACATGCTCTATCCTAAACCCTATGATCTCGGATATGCCCAGGTCCTGATTTTATTACATTTTCCTGCGAATTCTCTCTGTTCCCTTCATTTTCTTATTAGTTTTTCTGCAATTTACATAATTTATCTTGCATTTCATCCCCAACTTTTTTCTTCCTGTCCATCAATATCTGTTAGCAATGTCTCCTTTTCTTTTCTTCCCCCCCCCCACTCCCCATGTCTACCCAGGGTCTTACCTCTCCCTCCCCACTATCTTTTTCCTCTGATCATAGCAATGCCCTTGCGCTGTAAGATGTGCGATGCTTCAAAAGAGCAACAGTAAGTCTACTTTTCTCCCGATGGCAACGTGTTTCTTGCTGAGAGCCAAAGATGTTGCGAAACAGAGAGGCGAGCAAAGAGATGGGGGAGAAAGATGAAAAGACAGAGGGGCAGATTAAAGGCAAAACTCAGAGACAAAACAGGGAGAGGAAATCCAGAATGAGAGCAAAAAGAATCCGAAATTCTCTTGTGGTGATATGTTTAAGGATCACAGCGTGAGTGGTGCTCAAATGTCAGAAAGACGGCTGGATAGAGTCGTCCATCTTGCCGAATACAACTGAATAAGTCATGAAGGAGAGGCCATCTTCAATGGAAGGCCATCTGGAGTGGAACAATTTGAAATCACAATGCAATATACTTTGTTGTTTTTAATATGTTGTTTCAGCTCTCAGCCAAAACAATAATACAATACACCTGTAAAGCTCTGATACTGTATTTAGAAAATGTGCTACCATCAGAAGCATTTAGGGAAGCATTGCTCGGGCATCAGTAAGGGGAAATCAAGTGGTTTTGTAATGCAGCAGGTGTCATTTTCCTATTGCTACATGCATCTGCCTGAAATCACTCCTGATTTTTTATGTTGCACAATGTTTGCTGTCCACCAATTTCTTTTGGTTTCCGACTGGGAAATGTGTTCTCTGCATAGTGTCCTCAAAGACTTCTACAATGAAATACAAAAAGCTAAAAGTATTTTAGAAACTGACCTTAACCTCCCCTGAGACAATATTGACTGTGCACCCAACATAAAATATATCCCAGTTAGCTACTGTCAGCTCATGCTTGCCATGTACCCATGGACATACAGGCATCTAGCCCTGTAGTTGTGTAGTTTACAGTGTCATGTAACCACATTGCAACCAATTGACCGCGTTACTAAAAATTCAAAAGTCATATGTTAACTCTGCCTGTTGCTCGGTAAGAACTAAGCAAACATATAACCACCAATGAGCTACTACATCTACTAACTAAGGAACCATTTGGCGACTGACAACCTTCGTTGCCGCTAAAACCATAACAACCATATAGCAACCACCAGTTGACCCACCTAACAGCCTAGGAATGACTAGCAGCCTACCAGCAAGCTACCTTAGTAACTGTTTAGCATCCATCTGCTAGACACCTGACAATTAGGAATGTCTCAACAGGTTACTATTCCACACAGCATCGTCGCAGACACAGCTGCAGGACAGACAGGAGCCGAGGATGCTGCAGCAGCCTCCCCACCTCCCGCTTGTTTTTACACATCGCCTTTGTCCCCATCACCCGCAAAATCTTTTGTGTTTTAAGTATTGCAAGCAGCCAGATGGTCTCTGATAGTATCTCCTATCGTGTCCTGCAATAATTTGCCTGTATTGATCTGTTGTGGCTGAAGGGTTTGGACCAAATTCAAGCAGCCGTTCTACTCTATGAAAAAAATTAAGTTCAAACACAGCTCCAGCCCACAGCAGCACTTAGAAAATGTGTTTTTGTCATGAGTGATGTCAGCATAGTTATCGTGATTTACTAAATTACATTTTTCTTAACTATACAGTGTTCTCATTCTATTATATCATTTTACTCATTTAATGTCATAACATGTTATTGACTGTGTTACAGGGGCATTTTGAAAGACTCTTGCACGGAAATTTAACCAAGCATGACTGAAATGCTGTGGGTTTTACTGGATACATTTAAAATCTGTTGCTCATAAGAACTAGTTTAGAAGGAAAATCACCTCGTAAAAATATTGTGAATATTCACACGTAAGGATTATAATGCCACAGGCACAGCAAACACTAACAAAATGTAATCCATTTCATGTCATTTCCCATTATTGTTTATAATGATCAGTGGATGTAAAGGGTTGATGTTTGCCTGTATAAAAAGTTTGTAGACTTTGCTGGTAGCTGGTGTATAATGAGTCAGCAATACCACATTCCAGGGATATACATTAAGCATGAAATATACAATTGCAAAAAATGGTTGATAAATAATGGTAACATGTTAGCCTGTGTTGGGGTCATTGGATTGTGCATATAAAAAACATTTAACACAATCAGTGGCAAAATAGCCAAATCGGGGTTGTCTAACCAATCATATGCAAGTAAAATTATATTTGCCCTCAGTTTAGATGCACAAATTGTCAAAGATTTTGTTTGAAGAAAGTTATTTTGCTGATGGCTTCCAACAAACCAAAGAGAAAAAGCTTTGTGGTGAACAGCAAGGGGAGAAAATCCATTAGGTTTGAGCTTCCACTTCTTTAACACGTCATGCCTGCTTCCTCTGTCCACACGCAGAAGCGTTTGAATTAAGCACAGGAAATTCAAATGAAATCCGCACAATCTCTTGGAGCCCCCTGTGCGCCTGAACATTTAGAATCTAACATGTCCCCTGCCTCTGTTGTACTCGCGCTTTAAGGCAGCACTCCAAAGTTTGACATTGGGAGGTTGGAAACTGGCTGAGAACTTGGCAGGGCCTCATTGTTCTTTCTATAGCCCCGCTGCTGTGAGGTGAGTGTCAAAGACACAATTGTTCATTAGCAAGAAAGTCTGTGGCCGCACACCACAGACTGGATTATAGCGGGAGACTGGACGGGGGACAGAGAAGAGGAGGTAATGCTGGCAGAGGGAGGACAAAGAGGAAAAATCAGTGGCGGGATGAAACAACCACTCTAATGGAAAGTAAGTGCCTGTGAAAAGTGCTGAGTATGTTTTGTTAAGAACGCTCATTCCCTTTTTAACTGTTGTGTTTATTTCACTTTAACACATAAAGTAGCATTACAATCATTTTCTATGGATGGCTAAACACAAAGTTACACTCGTGTTCCCTCTTCTCTGTAAATGCAGCACCACATTGTTATACTCAAGCAGTATTCAAAATGGGCCCACATTGCAGACACTGGGGGCATGAGTTTAGACAGAAAAAAAACTATTTTTAATGAGAAAATCAACGAGTTCAAAATGAGGAAGCAGCAGTTCTCAGAAAGTCCAGAGCAGGGACAACAGGTGAGTGTGGCAGGTCAGCAGTGGGGGGGGGGGGGGGGGGTTAGGCAGGCGAAAGCAGAGCCAAATTGCACAAAACATACTTAAAGCCAGGCCTTGGTGTTGCAATGGATGGTTTCACAACGAGCTGGTGAAGTCTTGAGGGGAAGACCGGCTTAAGACAGGTAACTGGTGATCAGTGCAGACGGACCGCAGGTGTGTGGAGCAGCAGGTGAGAAGAGTCTGACTGATGAGCAGAATGTAGGTCAGCCACGCCCAGCCTGAGACATAACACTGACAGACAGAGGGAGACGAACATACAGGAGACCACAGGAGAAACAATGGGAAATACACAAAGCTCTGCAGATCCAAACACATATCACCTTGTAAATTCTGTCTATCTTATGAAGGGCCATTAATGGGTGTTTTCTGGTCATACTGACTCAAAGGGTCACTGTGTAGTTATGTAGAAGAAATTCAAGCTTAGAATTTTTTATATTTACAATATCAATGAGATAGCGATACAAAATCAGAAATACAATGATATAATATTTTTTAAAAATGCACTTCTCCTTATCTGAATAATCGGTGGTAGAGCGGTTGGGGGTTCGGTATCTGGCCCAAGGACACTTCGACATGCAGACCAGGGGAATCAAACCAACACAAGGTCAAAGTTAAAACAGGGACATCCATCTGTGAACTGTGATGGCTCATACAACATACAGTTTGGGTAACATTTAAGACTTTGACTTTGCTTTTTTTTTTTTTTAATCTGAGTGATTTCCAGCACATCTGTAAGGATGATATATGAAAATTAGTTTTAGGAACTCTTCATTATTATGCTGTACACTGCTATTTATTTATTTGCTTTTTTTAACAAACCTTTAACTACATCAGGAAATATTAGGTAACACAGTGTGTTCAACAGATGTTCCCTGCCCCAACACACTGGATAAAAATGACTGAGTCACTATCAGGCTTCAGCGGGGCTTCATGGGCAGCTGATGATTTGAATCAGGTGTGTTGATCTAATCTGGTATGTGCGTTTTATCCTATTCTCATATATTTTGTGTACTGTGGTTTTAAGATACATACCATTGAATGTTAAATATTTCCATTTCACTGTACATTTAATAACCCAACCAGGGCTGAAAATATACACTATCCATGACATCTGTGCAGCACATCATTTGCAACTTGCATCACTATCAAATAAAAAAAAGGAACAAACATTCAGTACGCCTGTGTGTACACAGTGGGCACCTGTTTTTATTGACACACACTCTCTGCTCAACAGGTTCAAATCTTTTCTGTAAACTACAGAGATGACAAATTCACTGTTTGAACACCAGCTTTGTTCCTCCAAATCATCCAAAGTAGATAAAACTAAGTTGACCATGCAGTGGCAAAGACAAATATAATTTAAACACTGATTCTATGTATTTAAGTTTTGTTTTTTGTTTTTTTTTTATCTGTATCCATTTGTCGGTTTGGTTGGTTGGTTTGTCAGCAGAATTAAAAATAATCTACTGAACGGATTTACATAAAACTTGGATGGAGGATGAGTCAGAATACACCCCACCCCAATACATTGATCCAGGATTTTTTTCTTATTTACTTCTACATTAAGCAGTTTTAAAATTAGAGTGATACAGGGAGATCACCTTTGGTAATTTTCTTAATATTGTGAGAGAGGCCGCTATTCGACATATTCGTAAATGTCTCAGGGAATGATGGATGGATCTTGACTAAAACTAAGAGGTGTGGCTGTTATCTATGAGTGAGTGCAATTAAAGATCTCAGTAAAATCCTGATCTAGCCCATTTTTTATATATATATATATATATATATATATATATATATATATATATATATATATATATTATATATATATATATATATATATATATATATATATTAAAGCAACTTTATGTAGAAATTGGCATGTTGTGCTATTTGGTGCCCCCTACAGTGCAACACCACTGTAGTAAATCCCAGGTCTGTAACAATTTGTCAGAAGTAATGTAGGTGCTAACTACAATCAAAAATCATCACATCATGACAATGTGTTGGCCTTCTTATGGCTTTGACAGAGCCAACATTCACCCTATCACAAGACCCTGTAGCATCAAAATGATTCTGAGGCTGTTATTTTAAGTTACACGAAAAGTTACACAGTATAGCTTAAATATTGGATAAGGCTTGTTTGGAGGGGACTGCTAGGCCATGGCAGAGGTATGCGCACTACTGAGTGCCTTTCTAGCTTATTTGTTGGTATGTTTGTCTGTGTGTCAACAGGATTACAGAAAAATCTACAAACCTTATTTTCATGAAATTTGGTGCCCATGCCCCCTCACATCCTTTGAGATCTCAACCATTCTCTGCATCCGGTCACCACCACCAGTGTCTATACTCCATCAGGGGGGATCCTCCCACACATAGCTTTATTTCCCCCTCGAAATACAGTAACGTCAGGATGGGCTCTAATTACTAAACACTATATACTAATTTCGTCTTTACTGAACATGTAAGTAGATACTTCCTTGCTTGTATTAAGTCTCTCTGGATTGAAATGTAGTTGCTCACACACAGAGCTGTTGTTGTGGAGCACTTGGGGGTGGTGCAACTGTAACACTGGTAACACTGCCACATTTGTAACAACACCAGGCTGTGAAAATACAAATACAAACATATCATGCAACTAATTATATTCTTTCTTACATCCAAATTGAGGCTAGTCACAACTATATATATATATATATATATATATATATATATATATATATATATATATATATATATATATAAATATATAAATATATTGTGCTTGCAGATTTACATATGACCATAGACTATTGGCCTTGGCCTGTGCTCTCTCACTTGAGCATCACCAGCCTAACCGTACAGAAAGCAGCTCTTTCAGGCGATAACCTTGGTACAACAAATGAGCGTAAAGTTGGAAGAAAGAAAACCAAGACAGGAGCAGAATTTTTCTCCATTGTTCTCTTTGATGATACATTGGGTCAAAAGAAATTCTATCTGTTACCAAGGTTTGGAACAAAGTTAGCAGATCAATAACACCCCCTCCTTGTGTGCAGTGATAATAGCTACTTTTGCTTGGCAAAGGAGAACATTGGCATGAGTGCACCTTCATTTTCCCGGGAGAATAAGGGATGCAAACCACAAAGAGACAGTGATTAAACGTAAGGCCAAATTATAAAACAGAAGCTCAGTAAAAGTCTAACAATAGGACCTCTATAATAGCTGTAAGATTAACAGTGTGAGGGCAGGTTAGACAGTGAAGATAAGACGAGAAAGGAAGGGAGGAGAAGATCATATGACAGATATCGAGTTTTGATTATTTCATCTGCATAAAGCGACACTAAGTATTAGCAAACACTCGATGTTTATGTTGCTTGTGTAACCACTCCCAGCCGATAGCTGCAAATAATGAAGCCACAAAGGGCAGGAGAGACGGACATGTACAGAGTCAGAACGAGGCAAAAGAACAAGGGAAGCCCACAGAGGAAAGAAAAAAATAGATGAGCGGAGAAATAAAAAGAGAAGCGATCGATGCTTTATCAGTGTTCCCAGACCCTAAAATCCCTTTTGGCTCAACATCAACATAATTGCAGTTTTTTTTTTCTTTTTTTCCCCCGTGCACTGTAACAATTGATTTTACAGTTCAATAAATTAATATATTTCCTCGTTGTAATTGCAGACTCATTCCCACACACCACCCATGGTTATCTCTACACAGAGGGGAGGGGGAGCGCAGAGGAAGATGGGAGGGTTATTTCACAGCCCTTCGCCAGTTCAGTCAAACCTATTGTGCACAGGTGGATATCAGAATATTTAAAGTAAACTGTAATCCACATGCATGGGAAGTGAACCCCTTAAAAATGCTCAACTGTATCATTGTAAAACAGTGAATCACTAAAGAACCAACATCTACCGTCAATGCAGCTTCGATAACATAATCAATTATCAATGTAGAACCTTTGACACAACATTGTGACCAGGTTAACACATTTAATATTGGCTACACACCACTTGGGTGTACAAGTACAGAGTCACCAGTTATATCATAAGGGGGAAATGTATAGTTTTCCTGCTATGACAATCAATCAAAATACTGTGCAAAAGATCTATGGCAGTGCTGAGACTCGGATTTCATCATCTCAGGTCAGGAGGAGTTAAAGATAGTAAACGTTCCACTACCAAAAAGTATTTGTTAGTAGTAATTGTTACATTTTAATATGTGCATAGTCTCACTTCTCTTAAACACATGAAAACACAACCTATTTCAGTTTAAATAACATATTTTCGTCTTTTACAGTTCTCAGATCAGCACTGATGATGTATATATGCATGTGGAGGAACAGTGACGTACCGTGGCAACACCACAAACTTTGTTGAGCGTCCAAGATTCACATTACATGATGAGGTAATGAAGTCTGAAGAAGAGAAGAAAGTCCTTTGGCAGTGTGAGGCATCCCCCAGGTACAGCAGTGTAACTGCTGGTGATGTTTATCACTGTCACTGACTGTTGGAAAGATATCCACGTCCATCTAGCCTCAGGTTTGTGTGTTGAAAAAGTTCTGTTAATTAAGATGTTGAAGTCAGATTGAGATAAATTACAGTGGGAGCTGCCTTTGTCGATCGACTAATGCTCCCAATCGTAGCAAAATGGGGTGAAAACATTTTAAACTAAGACTATATGTACATACATTCTCAATCTCAACGTGTCAAATACAGCAATCTGGTCAGTGGCCCCCATGCCTCTAAGTATGATCTTGCCCTAAACCAAACCAAGTAGCCTCATTTTGGAGCCTAACCCGAACTAAATTGAGACCTTTTGGCAACATTGATGGCAATCTATCATAAGTGAACTATTTATAAGAAAGCTTTATTTTCAAAGTCTAACCAGATGTAGCACTTAACAGCGGAGACATGCACCTCCGAAGCTGATGCTAGAAGAGAACGGCATCATATTCTGTATCTTATCATATTCTGGGGCACGAAGTCACAAAACACACAATGTCACAAAACACACGAAAAAACAAGGCAACCATAAATTTCGAGGTATCACTGTAGGATGAGCGGAGCCCAGGTAAATGGTCGCTCTGCGCAATCCTGAAGACAGGACAGAGGACAAAACCGCTGGTTGTGAGCACTAGAAATTATGTTTACTCTCCGGTGCACCCCTGGGCGTAACAAGAACAAAACAATGAAATAAACCAGTTAAACTAGGCTGTAAAATAAAACACTGACTTTCTTTTTTAACAGTGCAATCATGAGCTTTCATTCCAGCCATGGACCTGTAAGCACCACAGGCTGATGTTACCACCCAGGCTTTCGTAACAACCACTGAACACTGACTCGTGGGGTTTTATAGCCAATAAGCAGTGAAGCTCTCGTATCCTTCGTGTGTACCGAGGTGCACCTCCACTCCTTTCCATCTTTTCCTGCCTGTGTTTATCTCTTCCCCCGCATTCATCTTCCCAACCCTCTCAAGGCCTCTTCCTCCACCCACTCCTCTCTATACGCCTCCACTCTCTCTCTCTCTCTCACTCTCTGTATCTTTGTATCTCTCTCTCTCTCTCTCTGGCTGGACACTGAAGTAAGATCCTCAGTCACTGACAGTCAACCTCTCCTCCCACACACACACACACACACACCTTTTTCAGAGCCCACGCAGACTCAAAAGCAAGAGCAGAGCACGACTCCCTTTCAAGTCTTCTTTTAAGTCACCACGGTGCATTAATATGAATACGTCTCTCATTATTCCACAGTCAGGCTGCACATTCAAAGCCACCTGCCTGACACACAAATGGGAACGCGATCGACTGGTGCTGTACGCGGAACAAAAACAATAAATGGAAAATTCTTGTGTCCCTGAAGAAGTGACTCTGCGTGTGGTGTGTGACTAACTTTAACTTGATGCAAATGCAAGTCAACGTGTATGAAGAATGTTCTTCTTCGCTTCTGACTTTGAGTGTAATTTTCTTGATAGCGATGGAATGGAGTGCCTTATTCTGTTTTGTTTTTTTTTTGGTTTTTGGTTTTTGGTTTTTTTTTCACTGTTGTGAGACTGCAGTCCTTGTTTCTAGAGAACAAGCTCAGCAGTATTGGAAACAAATGGAATTATCTCGCCACACTGGCAGAGGCCTTCTCTTGCTTTCATAAACATCACATCTCGATATTGAATATAAGATTCAATTACTTACTTTGGTGGAGTTTTTTTGCAAAGTAGAGTGAAATATGGAATGTCAGACTCTAATCCCACTCTCTTTGGGGCTGTCTCACTCCTGTGCACAGTTTCTATGCAGTGCATGCAGTATTCTGCGCGTCAGGGGTTGGGGATAGATCAAATGGTGGACTGTTCCAGTCAAGAGTGACTTGGTTTTAAGTCATACTACAGGAGCAAGTCAGCTCATGTGAATGCAGAATTTTAACCAGCTAAATTACCTACATCGCCTATGTTAGGTGCCAAGTTAGGAATGAGACTGTGCTAGTATTGCACAGGTACGGAGAGCGTTAATACAAAAGAGACCATTAACAGATGGACAAGCACCCATCTCCATCCAGACAGCTCCTCAAGAGTGAAGCCTAGATCACTTCCTGCTGGCTGGCTACAGTAAGTCCCTCCTCCTACATGTAAGCAGATGTGACATGTGCAGAACTACAAACTAGTGAGTAAAAAGAAAAAGAAAAACTCAAGAAGAATGGTTTGTGTCATTTTAGATAACACTTGCATATGTTCAAATGATTATTTTTCTGCTAAATTTGGTTTTGATGAGTTATCTGATGCTATAAAAAGGAGGTGTGACGTCATGATTGTCTCCTGATTGAGCGGGCGGGGTCTGGATGACCTATCACTACTAAGCTCCAAATGATGTCACCAACACAATATTGCATGGCAAAATAAGAGAGCTCTAATAGGACACTCCCTCGCAGAGTTTAAAAGCTGGCAGCTCCCCTCCAGTTAGTTAGAACTTACAACTTGAAGCATCTTGGATGAGAGGTGAAATGTTTTCAGTAAACTGAACGTCCAGTTGCCTAAGATACAGCACATGAAGAAGTACCATGATTGAGATGACTGATAACCTTCGTCAACATCTGTATGAATGGGGAAAAACATATTAATTAAGATATGACTAATGGTTGTTTAACTCTCTTTGATGGCGAGACGTAAACATCAGGTGGAGTATGAATAGGAGTGAGAGACAGCAACATCACTCACAGCTGCTGAGAGGGCAGAATGACAGGCTGTCCTTCACAACCTCCATGATTCACTGCTCATTAATCAAACCTCCACAGATTCAGAGGGAATCCCCTTCACTTCCACAGCAACGACGGACTCACTTTCTTCATATGGGACTCTGGCTGTGTGTGTCTGTTTGTTCATGTGTGGTCAAACTTATATTTTATATATTGCACTTTATTTTCTGTGACTAAGTATCAGATGGTTGGACACATCCATCACCATGGAGACAGGCGCACGGAGCGATTGCTGTATTAACTGCTTCTGACGTTGCTACGTTTGTGTTTTATTTAGAAAGCCAGCATGAAAAGCTCCTGCAAGAAAACTGTAGAAAATGTTAGTGTGCTTTAACAATATCTCACATGTTGTTCTTACATTCATTCTCCACCGCGGGTAAACACTGGTGTTCTGGGGGATTTTAAAGCCCCTTTTCCCCTCATTAACTGATGCGGATGGCCCCTAATATAGGCGACCCTCCACAGGAATGTAGCAGAGCCTCTGTGAGTGTTTATTGTTCTGTTTGCCATTCCTCACCTGTCCACCAGGGGCCCACAGTGTAATCCCTGCACGCCTGTGCCTCATTACCTCGTCAGTCCCTCTGACCTGCTTCCTGCCTCACCAGCTGCGCCTCATTAATTATTAGTCACTGTGTGCACTCAACGTTCTCCCCGGGTCTACGGCAGACTGTCCGAGCTATTCCTGCCGCTTCCTGGCTTGCCAGTTTACCTTAAGGGTAAAAACACAGAACGTGACGAGGCAAAAGCGAAAGCACTCAGTGGGCTGTGGCAGGTTGTTCGCGCTGTCACTTCAAATGCAGGTAAGTGCTCGTGTCTGTTGTAGTTTGCAATTCGGCTCACAGTGAACTAAACCTTAGCAGGAGCTGAGTGCTATTGGAGTGTTGTTTCAGTGGCTAAATTAAAATCTGCAAACTACCCTTTATAACATCTAAATACATAACAGAAGTGAGTTGTGAACATCTGCATTCATGTTGATTTTGAATTCTTTCATTTTGATATGTTTTTTTTATATGTTAACGAGAAACCAAGCTGTGCTTCTTCAGCAGCTTGTTAACTCACAAAGCACAAAGCACATTTTTGTTCAGCCACTAAGGGAGTCGCACAAAGCACACGGCTCCTGAGCCCAATGAAAGAGCCACTGTGGCAGCAACACACTTCTTTAGTTGCTAATGTTAGCACGAATCATACAGCTACAGCAGTAAGAAACAACTGTCGCACCGGGTAGCCCTTTTCAGATTGAGGTATGTTTTGACAGCTGTTATTACCAAACTAGTCAATCCGTTGAGCGTGCGCTTACTCCCTCAGTGGTGGAGACAGAAACGTATTATAATTCCATACAGATTATAATATATAATATGAGTGTATATATATAGTTTATAACTACAGCTTTTAGTTTTGCGGATTAAATGTGCCATGATATTTGTTACAGTGACATCACTACATTCATGGAAATGTTTAAATGAACTGAAAGGAGCTTCTCAAAACACAAAATCAGAGTATATAAACAGTGTGAACCCACCTGTTTGTTGGTCTATGGCGCTGTTGTTATCTACTGCCTCGAGACAGCAATCCACCATCAGAGCACCTGACCACACCTCCCTTTAAGACCAACATGGCCTGGGGCGCACAGCTGGGCACAAGAGCATATGCTATTTACACATCGGGGGAACTGGGCGTGAAAATGACAACTGCAACAACTCGATTTGCGCCAGACTTAAGATAGAGCCCCCAAAGTGGGCCGGGCTGTAACTTTGTTGAGTATCTTGTTCTTAGATTCTGTCATCAACCACTGCATGGCCCAAATGTGCTCTCCCTCCAGCCTCAACTAGGGAAACACTGATCCAAATTTGTCGGTGCCAGTGCTCCGTTTCCCCAAATTTAAAATCTGTATGCCTAATTGTGTAAAATTCATCTGAATATTCTTTTTATGTGAGGTAATATATGGCCAAAGATTACTGTGGTACTCAAACCCGAGTTGGCCTATAATGACATCAACCACCTCAGGCTATTAACAAATCCATTTAAAAGGCTGATGTTGGTTCCAGTTAAGACCCAGTATACATGTGCATCAACACAAAGGAGCAGAAAACCAGATTCAAAGGTTCTCCACAACTCATTCTGAACCTTTAGGGGAACTTCACAGATTTTAAACATCAAAGTCTGTTTCCTAGGCCTCGCAGAAAAAGTTGGATAAAGACATTTGTGTGGCTTGTGTGCGGTGTGTGTAGTGTTATAAATGTCCTTGAGTGATGTCAGTATCAGTTGGGGCTGAAAAGTTTTGAAAATGAAAAAAATCTGGGGTTAAGGAGAGAGAAAGTTGTGAGCTCGCCGAATTTCTGTAACTCCTCATCTGTGCTTTAGGCTAGCTGCTGCAGGCTTCATACCGCCACTTTTAGTGCAACACAACTGAATCTTAGACAGAGCTGTTGGCGGTCAAGTTGCATTGTGGGTAAAGTAGGGAGCATTGATTTTGATACAGTTTGAAGTCAGGTGAACTAACAACAGAGCAAAAGTCAATGTATGGAGGAGGTAGGGAAATGATTGGTTTGGTTTAACAAACCCTGGACAGATCCCATGTGTGAAAACACAAATTGGCAGGATTATTTGAACTTAGTTACCTACATGTGATGTAGGTAAATATGAAAGTTAAGTTAACATAACAGGATTGGGTGGTTGGACACCTCAGGCAGTGGACTTTCCCTCAGGAAGAGTACCACAAGTGTTCTGTTATGTACACAAGCTAACATACTGTGTGTCCTATGTAATGAGTTGCAACACTAACGTAACTTGGGTTGCAAGATTGAATTTAGTTATTCTAACTAAAAGTATGATCTTCTCCTAAACCCTACCAAGTAGTTCCATAAACCTAACCAAAATGTCATAATATGTGAACTGTTTGACAGTAAGCTTCATTTTGAAAATCCAACCTAATGTTGCATTTTCTGTATTATTGCCAACCTGACCGTGGAGCCCTTCCCATCCAAAACTGACACTAGAGGGGTAGGTTGACCAATGACTAAGCTACTGCATTTGATGAGTTGGGACTGAGAAGGTGTTGGTCTGACGCTCCTACACTGCAATGGTCATGTCTTTTTGGGGAACGGTGATGTCATTTTTGGAGTCAATGGCAATGGACCTATTCAGTTGTATTAGTATGAGGGCATGTTGCTGAATCACTCATGTTTACTTATACTTACTCAGTTGAATATCCTCACCATTTAAGAGTCCAAGTGTTTCCTGTGGGGAACACAAGCAAAGGTGCAAGAAGTAATTCAAATCCTGGGATATTTGGAATTTCCCTCAATTTTCTCCTGGTGTAACTTGTTAAGGATTGTTAATTTCCATGATGAGACATCTGATCCCATTTTACAAAAGGTTTGAACTGGTATATTTATGAAATGGCAAAGCAGTCCGTCCAAACTCAGTGATCTTATAAAGAATGAAGTATTTAACTTTTTCTATGAACTTGCTTCGGGCTTCTTTTTTATACATAATTAAGCTGTGAAAGTTGATTGAGCTCCATGCTGTTTCCCAGTCCTGCCCTGCACCACATTCACACCTGGCAGCTGTCCAATGCCACCGTAGTCTGCTACACCACCTTTTGTTCATTTTCTTCCTCAGCCCATATTTTCTCCAGCTGGTGCAAAGATTCAAACTGGCAACTTTCCGCTCATGTGCTCGCTTTTCTTACCCTGAGACCACCAGCGCCACCTGTACAATATGCTTCCTGTTAAATCATGCGGTAAAGTCGGATCCATGCTGAAAAAGTGCAGGGATAAGCGCTTCGCTTGGAAGCACTCAGCATCATTAATTATAAGTGGAGTAATGATCAGACCATTGGTTCCAATTTGTCTTGCTGGTTTTGAGGTAATGAGCCTTTTTCTTTATGTTACTCAATTCACTGGACAACACATACACGCATAAATGCACACACAGTATGCATTGCAAACTACTCACACACACTTGTATACATGCACATACTGTACATGTGCACAAACACACACACACACACACTTGCCTACCCACACCATATATTCACACACACGCCATTAAGTTAATTAACTAATACATCTTTGCAGGGTCTGGCCACATCTATCACAATGGACATAAAGTTACTCACAGGAGGCAACAGACAATGGCCTCCAACAACAAAGAGTTTTCAACAAACTTATCTTGTTTCTGCGGGCAGCACAGGAGGAGGAGGAGGAGACGGGCGGGAAGAGAGAGAAAATGAGGGGGTGGAAAGGGCCAGAATCAGAGCGATAACACACACCGAGAGACACACACTACGTGCCACAGACTATTATGTCTCTACTGGCAGTTTCACAGTGCTGTCCTGTGCCCACATCACAACTGGTTTATTGTAGCTCGACACAATGCAGAGGTACAGATGGTACATGTGTGAGAATGTGGTGTGTGTGAATGAGATAGAGGGAAAGAGAGTCTGTGTGTGGGTGAGGGGGGAGGGGGGAGTCGGCCAAATACAATCACTGACTTAGGAATAATGAAAAATGGAAAGAAGTTAAGGTGAAAATGGAAATAAGGAGGAGACGAAGGAAGCAAGAGTCTACTAAAGGAACCAGACAAAGAAGGAGGAAGATGGAAAAAGAGGAGAAAGAGGAAGAAGTAAGAATTCCTTCTTTAAGGTGCAATACGTACGAATAATCACATTCATACTGCAAACTAATAGGGGTGCTGCATGTATCACCAGAGTAACTGCTAACTGTAGCTATTAGCTAGTAAGCTCAGTTATCGGTGCAGCTAGCGGTCGTATTAATTGACTCTGCCACAACTGGGTGCTTGGGGCACCAGGGGAGCTCTGGTGTTGATTTCTATCAGAGATATCTCAAATACTAAACAAAGAAATCTTGTAAACTGTGATTTATTTATACTGCGTGCTATGTCATTTTATTTAAGCCGTGGATGTTTTCAACTAAAGTTAACTAATCTTTAAGGCCTGCCTACATAACTGTTAAAATGTCAAAAGTTTTCAGTGAAATCGAGTTATTCCAGTGGAATAGTTGTATCTGGTAGATTTACTTGCATGTGTGAAGAATAAAGTACAGCTTTGGTTAATATTTATCTACCAGTCTGCAGGAAGCCGTACTGCAGGTGGAGTTCAGGGCTGATCTTTCACAACAGTAACAAACTAGAGATAGATTTTGTAGCTTATTGCACCATCAGCCTTGCTCCTCTGTTACACATACACAAGCTCACATTCCTCTTTTGTGGAAGAGAAGTTCTACGCAGACTTATAAGATAGGAGTCATTTGTAAAGATGTCTTTTGACTGAAGTTTGTCAGTGTGTGAATTAGGGCCACACAGCATAATGTGTCAGTGCCAACACTGCAGTATGCGCAGGTTCACTAGTCAAATCGCAGGATGTGAAATGTCAAGTCATGCAAAGTAACTCAGCTCTTTCATACTTTAGATGTGTTTTTATCTTAATGTTGAGAATGTAGCACTTAATGAACAATGCTGCCACTCAGTAGTCCCTCTGTCGCTCTGTCTACTGTGATATCAGATGCATCGCCTGTATTGAGCTGTTTAAATTAGCTGATGAAAAATCCCTTTTATTCATATCACAATATATATCGCAGGAAACCAAAATATTCCAATGTCAGTTTTTTTTTTCCAGCAGTGCAGCTCTCATGTGAATGTATCTCCTTGATTGAGCCTCTTGGTTTGAAGCTTTTCCCCTTATCAGTAAAATCTTTATTGATTTTGCTAGCTGCCTAGTGTGCTAACAGTTAGCTCGCTTGCACCTGTAGCCTTGTTAATTGTCGCTACATCACCAAGCTTGTCCAATCAAACGTTTCACAAGGACAAGTAAGGTAAAAACTCAGTCCTGATCAGGACAAGCAATTTCTTAACTTCTTATTAATTAATCTTTACTTTTCAAAAGAGCAAATTTACAATTAGCTGAGGAAGTCACATGACCACGCAACACCACATACACAATAAAAATTGGATTCAAAAAGCAGGTGTAGCATTGTGGGTGGGACTAAGAGGCATGGGCACACCCACTGTACAACAGGCCCAACCTCCATGACCAGGAGAACATATAATTTCTTAACTTTTATTTTCAACCATTGTCTTACAAACATAAACCTGTTCTATAAACAAGATACTATTTCTTTCAATACACATAAATTGTCAGCGTTCTAAATGAGTGGATGTAGTGGTTCAAATCATTTGCAACAAAAAATGCACAAACAGTAAAAGACAACGACCGATTGTGTACCATTTGTATTTGTGATTAAAAAAAAAAAAAAAAAACAGTCTGTGGTGGGTAAATAATGAACTATCGTGGCTTTGAAAATCTTGGAAAAAGAAAAAGTAGTTGAAAAATGTCATAATCAGCCAAACCCGCTAATCCTCTTCCACAGCATGATGTCAGTGATTTCTGTTTGGGTGAGACTGCCAGTGGGAGTCGGAGGGCAAACTCTATTTACTTCTGTAGTTTAAAAGTCCAGCCAAAGTTGCTGTGGCCCATCCTGAATATTAATCCTGGCGCTGTGCCTGGTGCAAAAGTTGGAAAATACCTTTCATGTGCATTAATGAGATTAAGGCAGTCTGTAGAGGTTAGATTAATGAGGAGCACCAATGATGTCTGGGTAGTCTGAAACGGTCCACTGAAGCTCGGTGCTGCTGCAGGTGACAAGGCTGCCGAGCTGGTGAAAGCGGTTTGCGCTTGCATTTGGAAACCTGCAAGTGTGAAACCAGTGGATACGCTAAAGAGACCTCAGGATGATTTCCGGCAGTGTTTGTGGATGACAGATGCTGGATATTTTTGACAGGATGTTGGGCCATCTGCATCCGTGTTAGTGATGACCGAAACAGGTATCTTAAGCCAAAACATGATCTTTTGCCTAACCCGGACCAGTGGGTTTGTACAAGAAAAGCATTGTGAGAGGAGAAAAATCCAAAATTTAACTCAAAGAGAGTTAAAGTTTTGACCTAAAAGTTTTGGCTAAATTTGACATAATTTATTCAGGTGTCTTTTACAGATTTCTTCACATTTGAAAGTAATAATGCTTCAGCCACTAGTAGTATGAGTTTGCACACTAGCATGTTGAGGTCAGACAAAAGTATCGGGATAATACTGATCTTGAAGAATACTTCTAAACTCTCAATTTATAGTATGCATCTTTTTCAATGATTCATTGACAGAATTATGGGAAATAATCCCCCTGGACAACAGAGGTAATGACAAGTCATCTGAACTTTAAAGGTGAAGTATGTTCATGACATCTGTGTGTTTCTAATTAGCTCTGAATTCAACTCTAAATGTGAGAGTAGAGCAGCTATGTGCGGCAGCGCGCAGGAGTCTTTACGCTTCCGTTATGACTCATCAATTTAAAAAACTGAAGCTATCACAGGTGGAGAATGGCCTGGTCACATGTATCTTCCACCTCTGCAGCCACAGACTGAAACAGTGTTTTTTTTTTTCTTGTTCAATTTGAGGACAGTATTTACTGACACTAAAGCGAACTATAAAACACAGTACTTGTAAAAGTTCTTTTAGAGTGTGTTCCTATAAACTCAGACAGTAAAAAGGGTGAATGTCAGCTTTCATTTACTGTTGCAGGAAACAGTGCTGTTCAGCGGGGCCTCCAGTCAAATCAGGCCAGGCTCATTCACAAACTCTCTCAAAGTTTCTGTAGGTTGAGGATGAGTGAGTTGAATGCTATGTCCTCGTACGTGGAGGAGAGGAATACAGCAGCTATAGAAGCCATAGAAATATCAGTCTGAACGGAGACAAACATGCTTCACGTCTCTGATAACACAGAGGCATTTCTCTGACTCGTTGCCATCCAGACATGAACGGTTATTTCCAGACCAAATGAATCACCTCGGTGTGTGAAAATAAACTCATTTCAGTGTTTGGCTCCCTCGACTCTGCCGCATTTACCACTCTGCAGGGTTTGGTTTCCATATTTACGACCAGTAATGGAAGACTGAAATGACAATTTATCCTCCGTATTATCTGTCTGACTTTCACTTAGGGATAATCCTGTTTTTATTATATTGTTTATCAGAGTACAAAACCAAATAGTAAAATTACATTGTGTGTTTTTTTTCCACAGGGAAAAATATCCTGAAGCATTGCCATGGTCCTCACTGGAAAAAAAAAAAAAAAACTGCATATGATTCCTCTCAAAATATTATGTACAGACAAACACAGAGAGAGCTTCCACACAAAATTATTCTCATTCATAACGTTTTTTCTTCTATAAACCGCTATCATGTGAGAGAAAGAGTAAACAAAGTCATTTCGCTATGTGTGAAATGTAATCTCTTTCTGTGGAGGTTGAAATGAATGTCTTTTGTCCATTTTTTTTTAAGTAATCTCTTGATACGTATAATATCTAACAGGCAATATTTTGATTTGTTTCACACAATGGTGTCATATCAAACCCGTTTCTGGCTTTTTATCCGTCTCTAGAGAAGCAGCATCAGACTTTCTGTTGAGCAACACTCATTTTCCCTTCAAGTGTGTTTTTTTTATATAAATCCCAAAGTTTACTTAGAATGTGTCGCACACCCTCTTTGTGTGTACACAACATTTATAAATGAGCCCCCAGGCCAATGAGTGTCTTTCTGCAATAAAGTCAATGAGCATATCTTCCAAAATGTCA
Source organism: Acanthopagrus latus (assembly GCF_904848185.1). NCBI lineage: Eukaryota > Metazoa > Chordata > Actinopteri > Spariformes > Sparidae > Acanthopagrus > Acanthopagrus latus. Next base: position 11,022,519 of record NC_051056.1, read on the forward strand.
CACTGCTGCATTCCTTTGACATGAATGAGGTTTTCAGAAACCTGCAGGTGTCGAGATGCCACAGTATCAGGTTAATACACCCAGGATATGTCGTGTACAAAAACATAACTGGGAACTCAAACTGAGTCACAGCAGAGATGCAAGTGTGCCGGTAAACACACTGTTAGATCCATCGAAAATAAGTTAAAAAGTGGAAGAAGTCACTACTTGATGGTGCTCAACATGAAAACAAAGGAGGCTCCTGAATAAAGCAAATATCCTATAAGTTAATTTTGTAGCCAGTGGTTGTAATGGTTTCAACTTTGTTGCAGAGAAACTGCGCTTTTCCTTCAGAAATATTACAATACCCATGAGCCTCAGCTACTAATGCAATGAAAAAGCCGAAAGACACTCACATGTCAGTGAGTGAGCATGCACAACACCAGAGTCCACGAAGTAGCTCACCTAAATGGAATGCAGCCATCAGAATGTTAAATGTGCATTGATTATTCAACCGTGAATCAAATCTCCAGAATAAATGTTAGCAAAGTAGAGATAAGTTAAAACTTTGTGTTTCTTTATGTTGCACTTTTTTCATTTGTTTAGGTTCAATGAAATGTTTTCTCCTCTTATAACACTAGTGATGTTCTGGTTAGGTTTAGGCACAAAAAACACTTGGGTATTTAAAACCACAACTGATGAAACCCCAGCCGCTTCGGTTGCAAGAAACCAGCATTTTGGTACCATAAACCTGGCTTGAAATTGTCCCGAAGTCTCATCGAAAATATCCAGTATCATAGTGTCAAATATCCAGTGTCAAACTAACAAATGTTGAACTCCAGAAATCTTTACAGCTTAGTCACCTGCAACCGCAACTCCATCACCATCCCCTCCAGTTCCCGACATGAAAGTCAGGTCATAAACATGTTCTGTGAACGTGATATGACACGTTTTGTAGAAGTTTAAATACGGTGTATAGTAGGACTGTCACCTTTTATTCGAAATTCGAATATTTGTTCGAAAGTGGAGGGAAAAGTTCTGATTCGAATGTAATGACCTGTTCGAAATCAAAATGTACGGTCTATAAGCACAACAGACAGCTTGAAGTAATTTGCCTTGTGATCCAGTAGAGGGCGCCCTTAATTTAGCTTGACCTATTGCACGCCCCTATTAACTCTTGACCGATCAATTCAGCTAGTAGTATTATGTTGTTTGCTACGAAAATGGAGGACACTAGAGAGCAAAGCCATCCTGCATGGACAATCGTTACACCAAAGCATCTGAGAAGTAGTGTATGGAAGTATTTACTGTTCTACACCGTAGATGGAAAAGTAAGTAACAAAGCTGTTTGTCGACTTTGAACAAAGCAGCTGCCTTACTCCACAGCGACAACAAATATGCAGACTCACCTGCTACCACGTAAGCTATTGTTAGCAGTGGAGTATACAACCTCGACTGACAGACTACAACTCAGCACACTCACCTTCACCGGGGATGAATTTATTCAAATTCAAATTCATTCAAACTTGATTTTTTTAAAAGCCCTAGTACCTAGCCTTTAACACACATACATTTGTACGCATCTGTGGTTTGCAATAAGCGTTTATGGTTCCCATTTTATTTAAAACTTTAGTGTCTAACTGAACTGTGGAAGTGCTTCAGCTGTGACTTTGTCTGCGGAGGAAATTACTCTTTCACTTCCAAAACTTGTTTCGAAACGTCTGCAAAGCAATGTCTTGGCTGCCAACATGTGTATTCAATGGATTTTATCTGTCATAATAACATGTCTTCTTTCCAGTAGAACCCCAGTGGAGTGCAATGATTCATCCATCAGATAAGGTGAGGCGGGGGTCAAACTTTATAAGCCTGTTCAGGCTTTTAAAGACGATTTTGTGAGGCCAGAACTGTGTGAAAAGTTGAAGCAATGGCCTGATGACCTTTCTTTACGCCTTCCATTCCAAAGTGCTAAAAAGTGGATTTAATCGTGTGAAGGAAAGAATTAACAGCGACATTACACATAGAGACAGGATTTCACACACACACTCGGGAATAATAGTCCTGTGGAGTCTTAGGATCCTTAGTGATGCACATTCAGTGTAGGTCAGCCTGCGGTAGATTAGCTTCAGACGCTTATTGAAATAATGCATGTAATTCTAAAATAAACTCTTACACACGACACAACAACCTTTCATTTATTTGCGTCACACAGAGATACATAAGTTTGGGTCTGGCAGTCACCGTGGCTTTTCCTTTAAATACCCATCCTATTACAGAACCCATCCGCGCTAGCAGGCACTCAATCCAGGGAGCTCGAGGATATGGAACTAGGATGTAATATGATTAGGGGAAGGATGTAATACAATATGATTTAATTTGATGGAGTGGGCTCAAGCCAAAGAGAGGAGAGGGAGAGAAGAGAAGACGAGGTCTCTATTCTTCCTCGTGGCATGATGGGATCAGGTTTTTTCTATTAACGCTAAAGCGATGACAGCTTTACAATGCCATCTGTTGGCGCTCAAACTCCACTGGAGGCAGCAGATAAGCGCCACTACCTACTCTTCCATCCCTTCCTGGATCGCTCTCACGCTCTCTCTTTCTCCCTGCGCTCCGATTTGAAAGTGGATTTGTAGGATAGAGATAAGGAGACGAGAGAGTGCACACCCTTTTATATTCCTCTGTCTCCCTCCGTCTCTCTGTGCATGTCTCCCCGTCCTCATTGTAAGGTTCTTATATTCTCCCGCAATCTTAAACACTGTCATTCAGTCAGCAACCTGCTGCTGCGCCCCTCCGCTCTAAGTCCTTTACTTTCGCATTCCGTCGTCCTGGTGTCTGATCCTCAACTGGACTGGAAGAGGAGATAAGAGGAGCGGCTTGTTTCCCGCTGCTAGATCCCAGATCATTCTCTTCACTGACTTTCTATTCCTCTTGCTCTCTTTTGCTTTGCTCCACAAAATAAGCTTTTGAAAGTGAAGATAAGACAACAAGGTACACCTCTCGAACCCTGGGATCACCACCAAAAACATGTACTTTTATGGATGATTTCACAGATCTCATCCGAAGCATGTAGATGAATAAGTTCAATCTTGTTTGGGAAAACTATCCCAGGTCGAGGTCCATTTGCCACCCTTTTCTCAGGCATTCACACAATCCTGATCAGGGGATGGAGTTTGCTCATTCGTCATGGAGACGGTTCTGTTGACATGCAAGCTCAGTAGCTGTTCCATTTATAGCACCTGAGGAAATGCATCCTTTTAGGCTTGGATAGAGTATGAAAGTTCAATCTTCAAGTTCATTCATGAACTTCAAGAATTTAGTGAACTCCCTCCACAGATAAAGACGTTGACATGTGCACCTGAAGAAACTTTTGTCCAGGCTCAGCGGACCAAAGTGTGACATTCATTGTTCTGACAGGATGAATCCTGATGACTCCAGTGTTCCCCTGAAGAAACTGTGAGTTTGAATGACATCAACAACTGCTGGATGGATGTTACCCTCCGGGTGAACTGTAACCACTTAAGTGATCATCTGACTTGATGTATAAACCCATCAGGTTGACATCTCAATCTGTGCAAAAGTGTGGTGTTATGACAGCCTGTGAAACTATAATAAAATTCCCATATATCTGTATGTACCTGCTGTACCTTGTGTTTAGAAATCTGTAAACTGGAATTAGAAGTGCTTCTTAACACGCTAACAGGGTAAACCAGTGGTTCCCCAACGCGGGAATATAAATATCCTGGGAACAAATACCATAACACTTATTATTCCGTTGTACAGGTGAAGCCGAGAGTGATATGCCTCTTAGTATTTTCTTTTCAACACTTTAGTAGTTGTCAGGTTTGGCATAGATTAATTTTCACCTTTGACTTTCCTGGGAGTTCTCTGACAAACGTGTTTTTGTGTTGCTGGTAGCACAGAGCCATGCCTTCATTCATTTAGCCTCCCCGCACCCCACCTGTTATAAATCAAGGCACGCCCCCCACTTTGGGATTATAATCATGGGAGCATACTGACATTAGTATTGAGGTTAAAGCCTCAAAGGTCCACTCGCATGGCTGTTGACTCTGTGTGTCCTTACTGGAAGCAAAATGAGCGAGTGTCAACAACAATCAGCTTGATTTCATTTTTCCCTATTAGAGGGTCCTAACTGACCGTGAGCAACATTTGAGTGCATTTTAGGGCTCCTGACAGGTCCCAGGATTATGAAGAAGTCAACTGGCTGCAGGGCTTTTTCCTATCGGGCTCCCTTTCTCTGGAATAACCTCCCAGCTGACATCAGACAATCTGGCTCTGCTGACACCTTTAAACCTAAATTCATAACTCGCTTCTTTGAGTTAGCCTTTAATTAGCCCTAGATATCAATTGAAAGCCTCTTCAGTGGGTCGGTGTCAGTCTCAATGAGTTCCTCTAGTATTAGATTTTACATTGTGCTGCCGACGAGAATCAATCTGTTCATTTTGATCAACATCGCATTTCTCTAACATTTGTTTTTGTTTTCTGTTCCCACAAGCTGCAAGCTGTGTCACTCTCTACACTTTCTATTATAGCTTGTATCAGACTTTCTGTTGCTGTAACTTGTAAACTGTGATTCGTTGCTCTTTTCTGTGCACACGACTTCTATTGCGTGTCTGTCCGTCCTGGAAGAGGGATCCTGTGGCTCTTTCTTCCATCGTTTTTTTGGCCTTGTTAAAAGGGTCTTTTTCTCCATCAACATGGCAAGTTTTTCCTCACTCGAATCAGGGGTCTAAGGACAGAGGATGTTGTTCACAGTACAGATTGTAAAGCCCATTAAGGCAATGTGATTGCAATTTCGGGTTATATAGATAAAATTTGATTTGATTTGATTTGAGTCTGACGACCTGTTTCTATTTTCATTAATTAACATGGACGAGGTGTGGTTGATTCATGAAGTTGGAAAGTAGGAGTTATCTCCAATACCGTCTCATTTATTCTAAAAGCTGGCTGGAGATCGTCATGGAGCTGAAGATTTCTGGTGAGACATACCGTCTTAACTCCCTGTACAGTACTATGTGTTCAAGATTCAACATGCAAGAAGGTTTATTGTCTGTATGTATGATTATCATCATTATTTACATGGGGTGCAATAGTGCATCAGAAAAATACAAAACAGTGACGCAGGACAGCAAACAACAGGGCAACAGAGGTGATCAGATCAGTCCCTGAGCGTTGAGGAGTCGTATGGCCTGGCGGAAGAAACCTTTTTGTAGTCTGGTAGTGAGAGACCGTATTCTACGGTACCTTCTACCAGATGGAAGGGGGGAGAAAAGTCTGTGTGAGGGGTGGGTGTCATGGATTACGCTCCTTTAAGCTTAAAGTAATATAAGTGAGACCATTATTGTGCGTTTCTTGTACCTTTCCAATAACTAATGTTGAAGCTGTCTTTCTCTTTACATCGATCCATCACTCCTTGTTTCAGTTGTACCTGCTGAACCTCCCTGTCGCTGCTCAGAGCAGAGATGTGTCCTTATGTAAGCTGCTTACTTGTCAGTGTGTGCATGTGTGTTTGTATGTTCATCCAAGGCTCTAACACATGGACAATATGTTCTTTGTAGCTGTATGAGTCACTGGCCCTAAGAGATGGACTTTTCTAACAAGGTCAGGGTGTACCCACACAACTTTCCATGTCAACACAGTTTACGTAACATTTTGATTTCACTATCCACTCCATCAAACAATCACTTTCTAATGAGCTACAAGACTGCAAGCACAGCTGAATAGTAAACACAAAGAAGGAGGGAGGCTCTCTTCCTCCTCAGGCCACAGTGTGGACAATAACCTGTTTAAATCTGATTGTCCTTCCAAGGGCGTTTGCTCACTGCAGACAGAAGATGGTCACACTTTGATAACAAGGTACTCAAAAATGGGAGTAGTTGCTAAGGACCGAGTAAGGAATGAATCGCTTGATGGTTAATTAATAATTAATGAATGATTCCTCTAACTGTTATTCGAGGACTACGCCGTTTATAAAGATGAGTTAATGGGTAATACATCAATGTATCAATAGGTAATGATTAATGTGTAAATATCAGTCAATCAAAACACTAACCACTTTTTTCATAAGCTGCTAAATGGCATGAAGTTGTGACAACAAATGAATTCAGAAATTACTTAATCATTACTTACCAAATATAGACTCATTAGTTACTAAGGACTTAATCATTACTAAATCTTTTTGTGTCCCTTCAAAGAGAGTCAAACATATTGAGTAGTTACCAAATATAGACCCATTAGTTACTAAGTACTTAATCATAAGTTACTCTTTATGTAACTTCAAGTAAAGTGAGATATCGTGCTACATCATGTATTTGTAGTTTCAGCTATTGTTGTTGTTGGGTTGGTAGTTTGAATGCCAGTCTCCTCTTGTCCATATTTCCTTTAACTAGACACAGACTAGAATTATTGTCAGTAACAATGTGAGAACAATAATGTAGTTCTGTCCCAACGACGACTGTATATTCTATAGCATCCCCACTCGATCTTCTTCAGTTCTGAACCAGTGCCCGTACTTGTCCACCACTCCAGAAATGATTAATGATGACACTGATAGATGGCTGTGTCAAAAACAAGCCAGGCCGTGCAAGAGAACTGGAAGGAAAAGACATAAATTAAGAGAGAAATCATTCTGATGTGTAATTAGATCCAACAGTGACTATAAACAACTTTTTCTCCCTTTTTTTAAATTTTTTTACGTGAAGACAAATATTCATCAAATTTTGGTTTTTGAGAAACATTTTTGGTATTAACTCCTCTGATAAACAGCCGTACAAATGAAGACCCTAAAGTGACAGCAAGCTGGGTGGAGAGAGCGTTTTCCGCCAAGGAGGAACACACACAGTGGTCAGCTGCAGGCTGGTGGGCGGTCTCTGGGCAAGGTAACAAACAGGCACACTCCGCCGCTGCAGTGCTGCCAGCAATCACTAATCAGCCTCTGCCTGCACAAACGCCCGCTCTCTGGACCAGAGGGGAAGGTGGTGACGTCTCCAGTGGTGTTGTGAATTGCTTCGGTGCCAAGAGCAGCCCCAAGCGCCGCCAATGCTGAAATTCAGCAGCTTTGGTTTTTTTACTCTGAAAATGTGGTTCTGTTTAAGCGGACAAGCCCAGAGGAGTGACGGATGAGTGTGAGGAGGATAAGAGATGTGGATGAATGGACTGAGCTCCCTTACTTGAACCTAATCTCGCTGCCTTTGTGTTTCTACCTGAGAATCAGATTATGGAAATTTGCTGTGGAGATTCCTGTCTGTCCGCATTGAGGATCATCTCTGTTTTGTTTTGTCGAGAAGTGGTCTTAAACTACTGGCTTTCTTTATTTCGTGAAGGCTGCAAAATCCAAGCTCATGAACTGGCTTTTTCTTTGACGTTCAACTGGAATATTTTGATCTCAGGCCACTCCTCACACCACAAGCCTCTTTCTTGATTTAGAGAGAAAATGGGCAATTGATTTTTATATATTTTTTATATCTAATGTGGCTGCATTTGACTCATTTGCTTGGAGAATGTTGTCCGTCTTAAGATTTACAGAGGCAAGTGGTTTACTCCACCTAACATGCAGAGCAGTGTGCCAAGAATGAAGTGGAGGAGAGGGGAGAGATGCGCATGCTCAGTTTCGAAGGGAAAAAAAAAACATGGACCACTTCCCTGCCAAGTATTAGTGCACCCCTCTGAGGAGAAAGCAACATCCCTCTTACTGTAGATGATAAATAAACAGGTGACAGGTGATAATTAAATGAGTAGAGACACATAACAAATGCAGATGCCTCCAGGCAGGTTTCGAGGGCTCCCCGAATGGATCGATGAAGAAACGATGTGAATCATAAGCAGTGGCCTTCACGCGCGCAGGACCTCGACCTGGCTCAACACGTGAGAGATTTAGATGTTACGTACCAGTCGGCCCTGCAAACACTGTCACCAAGACATCAGATGAAGAAGCCTTCCGTTACATTTGCGTGTTGAAGCTACATTAAAGCAAAACTCTCGCCAAAATGCCGCCTAGGCTTTTTTTGTGATTGTACCCAAGTCAAACATGGGTGTAAAAGCATGATTATGACAAAAGAGGCACTTTTAAGATTTACTGTATTCTCATTTTCAGCTCAAACTCATTTTCAATGAGAGTGCTACTGGCACTTTTACCATCTCATCAAAATTGCTATTTTTAAAATCTTAAGAAGGTTCGTCACAGTGTGAAACTTTGCTCGTAGTATCAACTCACGTTAGCACGTGATCAACCACCTCAACTGTCCTCCATGTTAAGTCGCATTCGGTGATTGATACATCTCCACTGGCAGGACGGCGGCTAGCAGAACAAGCTACTGCTAAAGCGAGTTGTTCAAAAACTTTCTTTTTAGTAAACTCTGTGTACACAAACAATGTTCTCTATGCTCGTGTTCATGTGTAGAGATCCTGGTGATGCTACGAGCAAAGTTTCATGTTGTGTTGAGCATTCTTAGTGTTTTAAAAATAGCAGTTTTGATGCTAGCAAAAAGTGCCCCTTGCACTCCTATTGAAAATGAGTTTGACGCAAAAACAAAAATAGAGTAAATCTTAAAAGTGCCTTTTTCGTCGTAATTATGCTTTATGCGAAGGTTTGACTTGGGTATATTCGCAAATACAGCCTTGGCTGCATTTTGGCGAGACTTTCGTTTTAAGTCACTGTTTCTGTTCACCAGAGAGGAAGCATAAACAAGCTCTGAACAAAGCACCTACATATTAAAACCAAGTTGCTCCAGTGAATATGTTAGCTAACACACTACACTGGAAATGTAAGTGTTGTTGCTGTATGTGGCGTTCCAATGATGTGAGTGAATTCAGAATGAATTAGTGTCAGAATGATGTTATAGGGATGTCAGCGTGATGTGACCATGCACACGTGTTATTAATGAATGCATTGTCACCGTTTTCCAGAGAAAAACAAGTTTGGATTCAGACATCCATCCTTCCTCTGTTGCCACATTCACTCCCTCAACTACAAGATGGTATTATTTTTTATTTTTATGTGCCACAGGAGGATCCATCAGACTACAGCACACATGAATAAGCTACCTTGCAATTCAAAAACAACCCAAGCAGTAGGACCAATTTCCAGCTCAAAACACCAAAACACAATGTGAACATTAATAACATGCTAAATCAACTTTAATCAAAAACACAGCTCGAAAATCCTGGATGTTCTTTTTCCACTGAAACAGACCAGGAAGGCTCTCATTCCAAAACATGATTTATTCCTTTCCGGGGAGGTTTTGCTCCTAACAGTTCACCCCAACATTATTTCCTCTTCAAAAAAAAAACAAATCTTCTCTCCAAACAATGTCTGTATTGCAAGCAGAGATCTAAAGATGACATTGTACTTTTATTCCGAAATCTTAATCTTTGCAGGAGATGTCTTTGTTTACTTACCAGTGGGTAGCTCCCATTGGAAACTGATTGCAGACAGAGGGAGATAAAGCAGCCTGTTCCTGGAAGTATGTTTTTCATTACGCGTACATGATATTGCCTCTATACAATGAATGACAATGAGACGTATCTTTTTATTTATTTACACCATTGTAGTTGCGTCCATCAAAGGTGTGCCTCAAAGAGGACACAAAGGTTTCATCATAGGGAGCTGGATGCTGATGACGGAGGCACACGGGAGACTCGAGACACATTTGAAAGCAGAGGAGGAGGGTTAACATATATCCTACAGTATGGACAGCCTTGTGCGTGTGTGTTACGCTGCCACTGAGTACACCAACCTCGAAAGCTTTAAGGGTCAGCCTTCCTCCTGTGTGTGTGCGTGTGTGTGTGTGTGTGTGCGTGCGTGTGTGTGTTTCCACGACCAGGAGAGGAATTAGAGAAGAAGAAAAATGAGAAAAGGAACACAGAGTTCTTGGAGGATTGATGTTATAGTCAACTCGCCCATTATGTAACTGCTGAGAACCCCTAACGCTAACATTTAAAGCTGCAATGCGGGACTGTAATGTAGAAATGAATGCTGAGCCTAAGCCTATCACCTCCAGGTAAATCTGTCTGTACTTCAGAAATATACCAGAGTTTTTAAATCGCACCGACCACATTGTGACCGCTGGAGCACACATGGTTAAAACTAAGGATGAATGGCCACACAGCTTTCGAATGTTATGTGTAAAATTTCCAAACAAAATGAGAAAGACAGCCAGGCGGACAAGAAAAGAGCAGAGACAACAAGAGACAAGAAATAAAGAGGATAAGGATATCCCTGCTATGAAGCTGCTCAGGCTTCTCCTGCATGAGTCGGTGTCAGCCTGCGTCTGCCCACCGCTGATGGAAAATCCTGTTTGATGAGGCGCCAGTGCCTCACTAATCCAAGCCCTTTGGCAAGAGAGGTCGGTGGGATCAAACTCATATGAAAGGAGAAACAAAGGCAGCTTTTCTTCAGCGTAGTCAATAACCCGAAACTCAATTTGACCTCCTACTTAGCGGATATCCAGGAAAGAAAGCCCCTCATTAAATTTTGAGAATATAACTAATTCAAAGCTGAGCAAAAAAATTTGTTCCGGTGGTATTAACAGAGAAACAAAGGTGTTTGCAGATAAAGCCTTAAAAAACAGAGGGAAAGTTTGTGTTTTTGACATGAGGTGGTGGGAGTTACTCACCAGTGGCGGCATGTTATCTGAGATCTTCCAGACAGTCAGTGGGTTTCAATATCTTCCATTATATTTCCATGTCTGTCTCAGACATGGTCTAGGGTATAATCATTGCTAATTTGTGAGGCTGTAGTGTTGCTGCATTAGGCTGTGTTCAAACTAACACCAGACCACCAAACTAAGACCAGGGTCGTACTACGTACCTGTAGCTGTGCACAACGACTAACTGCTGGACTTCTGTTAAGTGTCTGCATAGACAGCGTTTCAGCTACAGTGTCGCCGCTACTGCCAGCACTAAGAAATATGGTTTTATGTCTGAGCAAGAAACACAAACTAAATCCTGTATTTATTTTCAGCAGGTTGAGCTATCATCACGGTGTGTTCACTGGTAGGAGAGTCAGTCCAACAACTGCAGCTCGTCCAGATTTCTGCTGTCCCCAATAATAGTGAGTGTGCACAGAGTTGTATTTCGACAAGCGGTCATGCAGCGCTTCCCGTCATTGGCTCAAAACAGGCCACACTCTCCGACAACCAAACACTGACTGGCTCGCATTTGTTTGCTTCGCAACCGTCCTAAAAATCTTATTGTCTTATTTTTAATGATTTGTGTCCCTGTAAAGCACTTCATACTCCATGGTCTTACTTTGAATTATTGTCGAGGAATATTAGCTCAATTTTAAAGAAGATGGTTCATCATTCCAGTGCCATCCTGGAAATGAATTGGCTCTTGTAAATTCTCGAAACAAGTTCATTTGCATCTCGAGAGGTTGAAATGAGACCAACCAGACAGAATGATTTTTCATACTTTATTCATGAAAAATGTTATTACCCGAAGTAACAGAAATGGCGTTGTATGACTTAAATCACTCTAAACAACATCATTAAGATTCTTGTTTTGCCTGTTTTTAAAAGGGGGATTTGGCCATGACTGTATTATAACATTATTATTTGACTTTTGTGATCCAAGTGTTTCAAATCGGCCAGGAATCGCCTGCAGGAAAATGTCTCTTCCTTCAGATCAATAGTCATTTCTCTGAGCTGATGTCCCCACAGATAATTTAACGTAATGTCCAGTTTTTCCCGTGAAACACACACCACGGGACATGTCAGTGCACCTGATAGAGAGCTGGGGGACTGTGTGTGTGTGTGTGTGTGTGTAGGTGTGTGTGTGTGTTGGGGGGGGGGGGGGGGGGGGCGATGACAGAGCGTGAGTGAGTGATAAGATGGTGTGTTTGTCCTCTGTGGGGTCATAAAGTTAACAGCCATAACCAACATCATAAAGACTGATCACAGGAAGTCAGACTTCCCTGAGGCTAACACACACACACACACACACACACACACACACACACACACACACACACTGCAGATCAATCCATCACTGTAGTGCCACATTGTGTTGCATGGACTGAAGCAGCAGTTATACTCTAATAGTCTGTTCCTCTGTAAGAATCGGTAAATCGGATATTAGAGGAGTTTTAAAATAGCGAGAAAAGTTTGTTTATCTTCTCTCTGGGAGTAAAACTGTAAAAAAAAAAAAAAAAAAAAAATCAACAGAAACAATATAAAAGCATTTTCTGATTGAAGGATTTTTAACAGTCAGTGAGGGCTGATCTGGTGTCCAATTCAATTTCACAAGTGACTTTGGTGTAAAAATGCATTCAGGTCTGGCTGTCATCTTTCGACTGATTACCAAAGGCAGTCATTTATATTTCCATACCCTTAAAATTCAAGGAAAATTGTGTCTGACACTGTATTTCCCATCCTATACAGACAAAATTCCGTAATTTTCTGTTTTCCCGTGTTCCTGATAGACTTTCTCTTTCCTCACTTTTTCAGTTTGAGAGAAACTTTCTGACATTAAATAAATACTGGCCCACCTGTCTGCAACAGTGTTCCAAATATTCAAACCTGTGCTGCATAACACGATAACTCTGCAGGCACCATACTGGAAACTTCTACAGTTACTTCCACAATTCTTTCTTTAAAAAATGCCTTAAATATCTTTCTGTTCAGTTAAATATGAATAGGACTGAATATTAATTTTTAGCAGGCTACTGAATCATGAGAATGTTTTTCCTCATTTGGGTTGCACATCCGTTGCTGTCAGGTCCAATGAGCTGCTTCAGTAGAGATGAAGCCAGATAGATAGACAGAAGACTGGTGCATGATGGACTTCATGCAGCTGCAGAACTCATTTTGGAAAGATGCAGGATGGGGGAGTAAAAAAAGACCTAGATGCATAATGTATCTGAAAAAGCTCCTGGCATGGTGATAAACTGGGATGAGGTGTCAAAGTCTTTTCTCGTGTATTTATCCTTCTATCTTTTAGGGGGCATCTGGCTGCATGTCAGAGTCTATTTACTAGTCAAAGAGAGTTGTAGACAGGCTGTGAAAACATAAACAGTTTGGAGATGCTTTTTCATATCTGGGAAATGGTTTAAACCTGCAGTAGTTGCTCTTGGTTAGGTTAAGGAAAAGATCCTTGATGATTGGTATCACAGGATGTGAACCCTGCTCTCTTCAGTAAAGGTGTTGCTTGGGGACACATTCAAACATTTTGCAATTTTCCGGACTGACTGACCTTTAGTTCTTCAAGTAATGATGGACTGTCATTTCGCCTTGCTTAGCTGATTGGTTCTTGCCATAATATGAATTCTGACAGTTGTCAAATAGGGCAGTCAGCTGTGTACCAACCTGACTTTTGCACAACACAACTGTTGTGCAGAAGTCAGACAATAAGGCAAGGCAAGAAATTCCAGAAATGAACCCCGACTAGGCACACCTGTGAAGTGAAAACCATTTCAGGTGACTACATCATGACAAAGCAAAGGGTGGCTACTTTGAGGAATCTAAAATATGAAACATATTTAGAGTTATTTCACATTTTTTTCTTTACTACATAATTCCATGTGTGTTCATTCATAGTGCTGATGCCTTCAGTGAGAATTTACAATGTAAATAGTCATGAAAATAAAGAAAAAACATTAAATGAGAAGGTGTGTCCAAACTTTTGACTGGGAGTGTATATAGCATCTAGTAGTATAAGGACAGGAGTATAAAAAGCAAAAATCCTGTTTGTGACCAAGAATCAAGAGTGATTTGTTAGTAAAGCTCCTGTTAGCAATGAGACTCAACATCAACAATCTTACTAACTCCTCGAATACTGATGCACTCGAAGTGTGGCTGACCTGACCTGCAGTCCCAAAACGTCAGTGTTACATTCTTACTAACAGGAGCTTCAAGTTATTTTAAGTTAACTTGCATAAACTCATGTGAGTGATGAAACTTAAGTCACTGCATATTATGCCTTATGGCTAACTTTACAGCAGAGCCCTTCATCTGCAAAACTGACACTAGAGGGTTAGGTTGAGCGTCATATATTGAAGCTTAACAAAACACAAACAAGCCCCTAAAAGACACTAAAATGTGAGGGGAGTGTTCGTGTGTGTGAGGGCAGCCGCAGACTACAAGCAACATTTTTCACATTTCACACAATTGACTGATCCACTGCTGATATCACATGAATAGTCTGAGGTTGGTTTCTGCCGCTTTGACTGCGTTTATTCAATTTGGTTCAGCCTCCATTGCACTGAACATGCTCTAATAAATCTCTAGAGTCTCTTTTAATTAAACTGAATATTGAATCACAACTTTAAAAACTGGACACCTCATTAACCTTAATCAACACTTTACCCCGATGTAGCGTGGAGCTATAATAAAGAAAACAGCGCTGTAGGTGGAATCCACATGTGAAATGTCGCTGAAACACAAAAAAAACAACTCTGTTCTCTGTGTTTCTCCGTCACCGCGGCCTCATTACAACGACTGCCTGCCATTGACTTTTGTGGCCGTTCTGTTTTTTTCACTCTCACAAAATACTGCAGGCACACAGCGAGCTGGAGGCTGCGTGAGGTGCTTCGGATCGAAAGTGTCCACCAAATGGCAGACATGTAGGTGGCGACCTGTCTTGTCTCTGTCTCGCAGAAACAATTTTGTCAGAGTTGCAGACTGCCGGGGTGGGGGGGGGCGGGGGCTTTCTGTTTGTCTTCACTCCACCTGAGATCTTTAGGTCTTAACTTTTGGAGGCTGCCCGACTCGCCGAGGAGAGCGCGGAGGTTTGCTCAATCAAAGAAAAAGTTCTTCTCCATGACTGTGCAGATTTGTGTTCTCCGGAGGTGAAGAGGATGGGAGACAGAGCTCGATGCACGGCGGGCGCAGACGGGGTGGGGGGTGGTGATTGGCGTGAAAGCCTCTTAAAGGATTCAGAAAGAATGAGATGCAGATGACAAGCGAGAGACGGAAACTCCGCAGGCTCACAACAATACACAGAGACACATGCAATCAAACACACACGTACACACACACACACACACGGATCTCATCTCTCTCACCTTCATGCCGACTTAAACTTCAGCAGCTAATGAAGATGGAAGCTGCTTCTTCAGCTTTACTGATCAATATAAAGACAGTGTGTGTGTGTGTGTGTGTGTGTGTGCCCGTGTGTGCCTGTGTGGGTGGGTGTGTCTGTGTGTGTTCGCATCTTTCTAAGCTGGATACATCTTTGAGAATAAAAATGTTTTTCCACCTTTGCTTACCCGCTTCCCTGCTTCTGCACAGCAGCTACCCATTCTCCAAACAGAGGTGACAGATTTGCAGTGTGGCAGACACACTCTTTGTAGGTTATTTGTGTGTGAAAGATTTTTTATTTATTTATATTTTTTACTGAACCCAATCTCCTGTAGCGTCGTGTTCATTTCCCGTCTTCCTCCTCAGGATGGGATAAACCACACACCTGTCCTTATGCGCTACGTCCACACGGCCTCATGTACCTTCTCGACTGTCTGCTGTGTTTGTACTCGGCCTCACTGCAGAGCTGATCTCACATTAAGTTCCCCCCCCCGTGAGCGTGTTTCTTCACTCTCACTCAGACGTCCAGTAGATCATGATGGTGGTAATCTCCGTCGCTGTCTCCCCCCGCAGTGTAACTGCTCCCTGAGCCCTTCAGCTTATGTTGCAGCTCTGCTCTCCTGAGTGTGATCTCAGTTCTTCCTTTATTTTCACACTCACATTATCTTTTCCGATGTGAATTACAGCTGTGGATGATCATTTTGAACGTGACAGATGATGCACTGACCTTGACAGTCTTGCAAAACGTGATGACTAGGTTAAATGAAGAGTTTGTGCCTTTCCCCTCTGCAAGACAGGAAACGCAGCTTTAAATTGACCCATTGTTTTTTCAAAGATCTTCACGTGAAAAGGATTTCAGTGTCAAAGAAACACAGGAATATACAACCATGTTGGAGTCTAGAGCCAAAATGAATGCTGCCTCTAGCTTGCTGGGACCAGGCGAACTTTTGCTATACATCCTTCAGTCCAGTTGGCCAGGCCTCCATGACGATGGATGTTCAATTTAGAGTAAAATATATATATTGTTGTGTTTAATTGCAATGATTGGATTCAAATGCAATATCAACGCACCCCAACAATACTTGAGAGGATGGTTTACTCTGAGCAGGTTTGAGACACCGAACTTGTGACAAACTGAGTTTCTGTCTTTATTGTTGAACCACTGAAGGTACTGAATGGTTTGATTAATTCTGGAATCTTTATTTTTGGTGAACATTATTTGAACTTGTCCAATCCTAACCTGCAAAAATCCACCTGGATAAAGTCAAGCTGTTCAGAATGTGAAAAAGGTAAATGGCAGATATGAGGGCTTAAAGGTCTAATAAAAATTTTAAAAAAAAATGTTCAGGTCGGAGACAGGAATTGGCACCAGAACCAGAGCTGGGTGAGCTGATTGTTCTGTGGACATCATTACAGAGATGACAGAGGAAGCTAAGAAGGAAAAAGAGACATTAACTGAGCAAAGACAGAGTAAACCTCAGACTGGCTTGTGTTGATGCACTCCCCGGATGTTTGGTTTAGTTGTCAACTTGCTAGTTTTTGTTCATAGGGAAAATCAGACCATTTCCATAGAGTTTCAGTGAGTAGCATGTTACAGGTGTTACTGTCTCTGGCTCGCGTCAGATTAGCTTGGCTGCCATCACTGCTCTGGTGCAAATGCCTGAACATGCATGTCTGTCCAGCATGAAACTGAGCTGCTTCGCTTCATCTTAATCCCGGAGGTGAGCGTGGCCGAGGCGCGGCTGCAGGATAGAGAGAGGTGGAGAGGGCTCAGGAGAGCAGCGCCAGGTGAGCGATTGGCAGCGCTGGCACCCAGTTACTAATCATTCTCTCCATTTATATGCAGTAGAGGGCTGGATCTCAGATGGGGAAGGCATGGGAGATGCCCAGGAGAGAAGTCAGGAAGCGGGACGCACGAGTGTCAGTACTATTGTGTATGACGGATTTAAGCAATTAAAGGCTTAAATCAACAACTGTGTGTTTTGTGACTGCCGAGACGACTCACGGTAGCCCAGAACAGGTTACATTAATATATCTAGCTTCCAAACTGAAAAGGCTTTAATGAGGGACACTTATAGGTGAAACTATGTGGGTGATAATATGTGACACTTCTCTCTATCCCCCAGGAGATGGTAATCTTCCTGTGGAAGAATTAAATTCTACTATCCTGTCTCTTGCTGTCTGAATCTGCACCCACTCATAAACCTCTGTCCTCTTCAGACCAGGATCCACTTCTCCCTCAGGTTATCACAAGTGTTCTGAGGACTGAGAAGTGCAGGTTCAAACTTAAAACAAGACTTTAAACTTCAGACACGAGTCCTGGAGGAGGACGACGCGCCACACAATGACTCATTCTAGTGCTGGATTAGAGAGATTTAGCTGTTTAAATCTGAGGATATAAGTAATGTATGAACAATGTATCATTCATCATGTTGAAGGGCTATGTCGTATTGATCACATAATCAATAGGCACTGAGAAAATTATGGAACACATTTACTCTTGACATTTTAACTACCAAAGCTGCCTTATACACCTAGATTCCATACGGTAATGATTTTTCGGCGTTCACTATATGCTCACTATATTACCCACACTGACACTGATTTCATCTTCTTCTCCTTTTTGTTCTTTGTTTACACGATCTGTATTTCATTTGTCATCTGTGGACATTTAACAAGATATATCATTATGGGAAAATGTATTCTACCTTGAGTATTCTTCTGTGTACATCGTGATCTTGTTACAGTGCAGGTAATGGATTTCCAAATGGATTTTGATTTGAAAAAAGATATCACCTCACACCTCCATGTTTTAGCCTGTAGCCCATGTTTTTGCCCATCTGTGCTTGCTTGGCACACAAGAATTTAATAAACACAGTTGCTCTGTGTCTCTGTCTGGGTCAGGCATGTTCGTGCTGACCAATCAGAGGAGACTGGGTAATTAGGACTGCGGCCTTTAAATCG
The DNA here is from genome assembly GCF_904848185.1 of Acanthopagrus latus. NCBI lineage: Eukaryota > Metazoa > Chordata > Actinopteri > Spariformes > Sparidae > Acanthopagrus > Acanthopagrus latus. The sequence continues at coordinate 11,040,491 of NC_051056.1, forward strand.
TTCATGTTTGATTACTTACTGGGGCAGCCCCGATCCCCGTCTGCAAGCAGCTGGGGATATTCAGGATGTTCTGTTGTATATGTAAAGAGCATATTTGAATTCACTTACACCTCCTAAATAGTCTCCAATGTTCTCTTCATTCAGCTCTTGTACATTACAGAATAAAAGGGCTGTAAAAGGATAGAAGAGCACTGGCTTTGGTGCGTGTCTATAAACCCTCATGTTGTTTGCATTTCACTGGCAGCTGTAACAACATAATGAGATTATGATGCTAAATTTGACTGATTCGAAGGATTATGTGACTGATCCCAAATACAGTCCTAAAACACAAATTGGACCTACAAGGTTCCTGCAGCGCACGGACAAAGCGCTTAAAGCTTAGAAAGAAATGAGTGTAGGATGAAGGGGGGGATAAAAGTGAGGGGAGAAGGGTCCAGATTTTTGCTATCAGCCAGCAGCCAAAAAGTCTTCTTCGTGTTGGGCTATTTTTACCTCCCCCCTTAATCCCTCGCTGTTTGATGAGAGAGGGACAGATTCAACATTTTTTCATCTTTTTTTTTTTTTATTTCTCTTAGAGGTGACAGAGGAAGGAAAACCGCTTGTTAGAAAAGTCCAACCTCATTACGGCAGACATTAGTCATATGCAGACACACAGAGACACACACACACACACACGTGCACAAAGGATCACACAAGTGTACACACACACACGTTAAGAAACAGCATTAATGCAAACACACACTCCTGCAGTTGCAGTCCGCTCTGTGGGCAAGTGTGTGAATACATGCATATCCTTGTATTTATGTGCCTCCCTGTTCTAGTATCAAAGTGACTTTGTATTTATATATACACATGCACTTTTGTGTGTGTGTGTGTGTGTGTGTGTGTGTGTGTGTCTTTGATCAAGGCGGGCAGAGTTAGCACTAAGCTTGCTGCTGTCTGTCACAGAGGCTAATCATGGGTTTATTAGAGCAAGTGGGGATATGTTTGATTTCATATATAGAAACACACACACACACACACATTTACCACTCTCACACACACAACACCCACCAGCCACATGTTACATTATGGATTACACGTTATCTTGCTTTAGATTGAGGCACAAGGAAAATAATAGATTTCTTTAATCTGCATAGTGCAAGTCAGGGATCTGATTCACAGGGGCTTAAAGATGTAACTGGCCGACAACGACGATGGTGGGGGTTTACTGCTTTACGTCATGTTAGATACAGAAAACTTGTAGAATGAATGTAAATGTGCAGAGATTCATGTTGTATGCCGGGTCAGATGTGAGAACGTGTGAGGGAAGCAGCAGGCAGGGTTCTAATCTAACAGACTAAGAGAACTAAAAGCAATAACATAAAAGGCTTTCTTCATGCTTAGATCTATGCCTGTGAATCTACAGCATGTGCTCTGATTAAAGCCGACTGTGCTGTGCAGAGGAAACTCAGATGGACCTCTTCGCACAGATCTCTCTTTGTTTTGTTTAGACCAGCCAACTGTTAGACAATGTGCCCGGTCTTGTGATTGGGGTCCTAACAGTGAGAATATTCACCAAGCTAAAGTGATATTCTGTCACATAATGACACATTAGGACTTTTGCACTGTTGGTTTGGTTGGGTTTAGACGCAAGAACTACTCAGTGAGGTTCAGGAAATGATCATACTTTGGGTTAGAATAATGACATTCAGTCTTGTAATGCAAGTTATGTAAGTGAAGAACATTAAATCACGTGTAACATAAAATCCCTCCAGATGGACTCGGCCACCCCCCCTGACTTGGACTGTTTTCGTTCTTTATACTGCTGCACAAGCGGCACACCGACAGTGTCAAACTTGGAAGTGAAGGTCCACTGACCAGACCGCCGTATTTTGGCATGTTGGGAGTGAGAACAGGCTGGCTAAAGTAGATAAGACGGAAGCACTGGAGCACCTTCCCTTCGCGTTTAGGGAATTTGACCTGCCTCTACCACGGCTGCCATTCCGATACTTCCAGGTTTCACTCAGTTAGGAACCTCCCGAAGCGGAAAAAAAAAAAAAAAAAAGACACATTTTCTCATCAGTCTCATCAAGTGGAGTGTGCCGAGTGTGAAGACAACATGAGGGCTCTCGGTAATCTCTTTTTCGGTAACAGCATCGTGTTAAGGTTAACCTGCAGACGTTCTGGTCACTGTTTGGAGGTAAACACAATGATTACACAGGGGTGGATTCATTGATAGACATAGCAGAGATGTGAGTTTCCTGCATGCAACTCCAGCTGTGCATGTCCATGTATGTATCTCACCATCACGCTGTATCACACGAGATAAACATAGTAACAGTGGGGAATATAAATCATGACGAGGCCCGATCACAGATTGCACGTATCTGGCAGATATCAGCAGATGAAATCAAACACCAACCATAAACTCCTGGCATCTCCTCGACTTTGATTATAAAGCTTCACTAACACTAACACTGAGCTGGAAAGTAGTTTCTCTCTCCTTAATGGTTCAACAACTGTAAGTCTTTTACAGCTGTAACAACACACATTGATGTCACAGTGTATCCGAGTAAAGAGACAGACCTTTTATTTCTTTTAGCTTGGTGTGGGTTGATGTACAACAAGAAAATGTTTCCCTTCACATTTCGTTTGCTATAGTTAAGTCATAATTGTGGTGCCATTTCTGTCATTTTGTTTCTCACTGATCATGAAAAACGGCGAAAGTTCTTTTTCATGTATTGCAAATACATATTTAACTCCTTTCGTGCGCTTAAGGACTTTTGGAACAAACAAACAGCTGTCAGTGGTAAAACTGTTCTGCATGTTTAAAGTAAACTACAGTGAATTCGAGACATACAGCGACAGGAATAAAAAAAAGGGGTCAGACGCATAGGAGACATGTAAAGAGTGAGAGAAAGAAGAAAGACAGCAGAGGAGACTAAAGAGAGGAAGTCGTGCAGATGATTTGCAGGCACCTTAATAAGATATGTGGGTTGAGGATTAGAGTGTAATTTTTAGGGTCACGGCGTCCTCAGCGTAGTCGGTTACCTTGGCCTTTTTCTGTGCGTGGAGGTGGTGGGGTTTATTAGAATTCAAATGGAAAACAAAATAACTGCCTCCCTCTTTAGATTTTATTCGACCTTCTTCATCTTCAGCTCCCATTTTCCCTATCTACACTTTAGTTATGATATAAAAAAAGAAAAAACTTTTTCCAGGCACACTCAGAGCAACTATGGATCTCATTTTAATTTTAATGAATGACTCAGAAAAGTTGGTTCAGTCCCGCCTCTGTTGTTTCAGTGAACTGTTTCCAAAACTGTCAGGTTTTGCCTTTTAGTTTATTGAAAAAATATCTCTTACATTTGGGTCTAATTAACTTGAATAAAGGATGTTGGCTGATGTTGCGGTGGTGTATTTTTTCAAGGACTTCAGTATTATTATGGCCGGAGCCTGTGCGGGAGCAGTTACCAAGCAACCAAGATAGCGAGAAAGCATATTTTTCTAAACTTACAACTTTAAGATGTCTCCCCAGGAAAACAGCTCAAAACTATTTCTAAAGCTGTCTTTTGGTGATGTTTTTATGTTCTTTTTGGGACGCACATTCATGCTGGTAAAGACACACAATGCAGGCATCATTTTCCACATGAAAACAGATATTAATCAACTGGTAAGTGAGCTGAGTCTGATCACGTTGAGTGGTTAGGACACAATTAAATCTGGCAACCCAACTGCCACAGTAATGGCAGCCAAGTACATTACAAGTGGATGTTTCTTTATGTTGCAACTGACAGAGGGAGAATCCTCACTTTTTAGATTAGGTGTGTTATAGCATGGGCAGATTGTGTACATTGGGAATAGCACATGGTAACACATGCTGTAAAATATATTGCACGGTTTATTTTTTTAACATTGCGATGATAAGTGTTTTGGTCCATTAAACCAAACTGTCACCCCCCTTTTCCGGATGAAAGTAAGAGTGGCAAAGTGTGTAACACACAACACTATTTTCACGGAGGTTTCAAGGTTTCATTTAAACATCTAATCCCTCTCTCGGTTTAGTCTCTAATCCACACAGAGGTGTGAACATCTGGCTCCAGGCTCTTCAATACAGAACGGGGGAATATATGAGTTCCTCAATTTGTGTTGTCTAACAGGAATGTTGGCCAGCTACTCAGCTGTAGTATTTTCGATTTATTCAGACAGGGTGGATGAAAGTTGACTTTTGACTCTTTCCACACTGCAGGTCAGACTGTCCCGATTCTGAATGTTCCGAGCTACGGTGTGGGATTCAGAGATCTGAACAGCCAGTCCAAATGACTGACATCATACTGCAGCTCTACATCTCTTTCACTAGAAAAACATGTATTAAATCAATTAAGCAGCCAATAGAGTGGTAACCACGGCAACACTGTGTAGGCAAACCTTTGTGGTTCTGAAGAAAGAGGCCACCAAGGGCCAAAGTGTTGCAAAAAACGAAAAACAAATATTTTTCCGCCACTTTAAGGCAAAGAAGCTTCTTTGTGTGAGTCTCAACACGTGTTCTTCTCATTTTTCCAGGGTCATAAAACATCGGAGAAATGTTGGATAAGCATACTACCAATTGAGATGTCATGGCTTTGCTTAAATTACATTCCTGAGTCAATCACCAGTGAATCCACACTGCAGAGGAGATGATAAATAATTGGCTACCACAAGAGAAAAAGCACACCAAAGTGTTGATTTTTGGCTTCGTCCAATAAGGGTATGTTTTGATGGTTGGTGCCGGAGTTCATAAGTGCTCAGTAAGGAGGCCTCCTGGAGGGACCACTTAGCAAAATGAAGCTGTGTACTAGTGATTATTGTTGTAGTCAATATTCTGCAATCTTCTGGTAATTTCTGTCTATCTGTGTCCAGTAATTAGAGGCTGCGAATAATTCCTCATCCTGGATCACAACACAAATGTGTGTACTTCTGTAAAGGGAAGAATCTGTGACTGGTTATTAGGAGCCTCAGTTGGACTCAATAATACTACAAAATGGGACAAGGTAAAACAAATGTGATATCTAGCAGGGCGAGGTGATCTGACCTGCTTTGAGGTACAAAAGTAGGTATGCAAAGCCATCAGATGTACTGTGCAGCGAGGCAATTGACTGAAACACAGCAGCCTACATCTTGGCCCAGACTGTGGCAGCAGCTACACCAGAACATTTGGTTATATCCCTCTGCATTGTCCGCTCTCTCTAGAGGCTAATTACGCATGATTAGTGCACAATTAGCTACTTCCAATAATTGACTGGAGCTTAACGTGAGAACAAGATTGGCAACTGTTTCTTCCTACTTAAAACTATTGGGAATCAATGTGCTGAAGTGTTCTATTATGTGCCTGACAGCTTATTTCAAGGGCCTCCTTTTGGAGGAATGTGCAAACAATTGTATCATAGATAAATGATGAATTTTTGAGTTTTCAACAATAAAAAAGTCTGCAAGATCTAGTTACCAACCTCGACATCCACTGAGGCTAAGGCAAGCAGCTTAGACCACTTAGAAGAACACCTACTGCTAACCTGCTATAACTGTGAGATTGTGGATTGATACTTTGGAGCTTTAGACCACTCAGACACACGAACTGAGTTTCTGTGTTGTCATTTACTTGGACCAGTGGTTTAAGCAAGATACAGGACATGAAAATGAGTCATTGTCCATAGCCATGTCTAACCATAGAAAATTACTTCCGCCTAGTGAATCAATTACATACTTGTCTTCACTTTGAAAAGAGAAGAATTTCTTAATCTTGGAAACTCAAACATTCACCTTTGAGTTCTGATATGAAGATGACGATAACCAAAATATGTTCCAGCTCAAATATTAGTCAGTTTGGAGCATCACCCACTAAAAAACTGTACCCAATGAAATCTACCAAAGGTGCAGTGCAAGCACATCTGCCTTGTAGTTCACCTGAAAGGCCAAGGACAAACTGGACTGGACTGAATTGATTGGGCGGAGAACGTCAACTGTAGTGATGGTGGTTCTGTTAAATCTTTACCTCTAAAGGTAAGTGTGTAAACCCAGTGCATGTTAGGCACTGCGGTTTTATTGAAATCCAAGCCAACTGTCTAGGCTTGGATTTCAATAAAACTCTCTCGGTTTGTCAGATAAATAACTACTGCAACAGAAGCAGATATTTCAGTGAAGACACATGGATCTGTATTTATCTGAGAACTTGGCAATGCGAGTATTGTCTGATAAGACAGAGGTATAGGATGGTTTCTGTCCATTGACCAATCAGTTATGGGCACAGTAGTCCCAAATAGTCTCCGCTCCAGAACCCATGACTCAACTTAAAGTGCTGCTTGAGGAGACCGATGCTTTATCTGTTGCAAGAAACTGGGGTTTTATAGAAGGCCTGTCTGTCTCTAAACTGATTTTCCGGAGATGACCAAGATGCACAAACCCGATTAAGGTTGCCATCCTGTTCAATGGTTACAATAAATGTATCAGCCATTTGAAAATACTGACAGGCAGATTCAGCAATTCTTATTTTGTAGCTTCCTGGAGACAAATAGCAAAGTGTTCACCGGAACTTTAAATATTAATGTTAAACCAAATTTGCCGAAAACGTTGAGGTGTAGTCCAAGGCATTCTTTGCTGACCTCATTAAAAAGTTTTCTGTAATTGTTCTGGTTCACCCCAGGATTCACCAGATATCCAATTCTGCCAGCGTGCCTGGGTGAGATAAAAACTTCAAATTAATCAGCATTTTCCCTGCTGGCCACTGTTAATTTTCACACTCTATTTAGCATCTAATGAAGTGGGACGGACTGCAAATATCCTCACATCGGTATTAAAGTCAGAATGGTTAAATTTGCCATCAGGATCTTAAGTACACAGCCTCACCACACACAATGTCAGTCACAAAATCCCTCTTGTAATAACTCAAGACATATTTTGCTGTCACGTTAAAAGAGGATGAGTTTACAGTATCCATGAATTTTGGCTAAATGATAGCCTTGACTCCTCTAGGAGACTCACCAGTAAGTTACAGCCAAATGCAGCTCTCTAAAATCTGTCTCCCCTGGTTGAAACAGTCAATCTCTGAGAAATTTACAATCCCACAGGAGCTGTTGTTAAGCTCTGCTGTCAGACATCCAACAAACATGTACTGACAACCAAAAGTGATTTTTCTGCTTCTTTGGGTTCATGCTCGTTCCTCCAAAGCCCAAGTGTTCTGTCTCGAATCAATTTATATGGATCTGAGCTCTAAAGTATAAAATTTCCTTTGGTTCCTTTCGGGCTTGAGTGTGTCTCAATAAAGAAATGAACGACCTGCAGTTCCAAGGACATACGTTTTTCTGTGTGCTAGACTTTTTCCTTTTTTTCCTTGTGGGAATTTATTTCTACGATCATTTGCCTCCCTCCATCTCCCCCTTCCTTTATCCTTTCCATCAATCCCCAAGTACACAAGATATTAATTCTCTGTCTTCCTCCTTCCCCGTTTCCCGCCGTTCATTCCCCCTGTTCACACACATTATTAATTAGACAGAGACCCAGGTGGTGGCGGAGCAGACAGTGCGGGGCCCCAGCGTGCAGCTTACTCCCAAAGCTCGGTCCTCGCGGCGCTGCTCGCTCAAGGGCCTGCTGCAAAGACAAAATCTCATCTCCACAGATAGTTTTATTTTAATTTGCTCTTAATTGAATTGAATATGTCTCGGAGCCCCAGTACATCTGAAGCTGGGTTGGATGGTTGGGTGGGTGTCTGCACGGGGGATTTATCGACAGACAGAGGATTGAGCCAGAGTGCAACCATTTCCACTTTGTCTCTATTTCTGTTTGGTTACGGTCGAAGTTCTCTTCTTGTGTCTGCAAAGGAAGTTACAGAAATTAGATTTGGGCACATGCTGCCCTCAAACAGTGTTGTTTCCTCCCCGTCTCTGGGGCCTCTTAAACATCTCACCACCTACGTCTCAGGTAAAGATGGAAAATAAGCTTTCTGACAGTTTCCAAAAACCCAGCATGACTCAAAACACAGACTGAACTCCACTGTTTACCCAGATTACAGAAGTAAACAAGCCTTCCACACCCTCAAAACACATGTAAAATTCATATTCGAGTGTCACTGACAGTCCTAGTATCAAAAAACTCCTGCGTGTGTTCGGGAATGTGTGTGTGTGTGTGGATGTGGGGGTGTGTGAAGTCCTAGTTTGCAGGCAGAGCGTGGTCTGGCTCTCATGAAAAAATCTGGAGGCTTGAAAACCAAGGACGCACTCTCATATACACCTGTCAAAACGCTATGTGCCTCATCAATATCTCTTAAATAGGTTGAAATATTTAGAGAGAAACGGTACCACTGATTAGACACACACACACACACACACACACACACAGATTCATAATACCTTTAAATTGCACATGTGCTTCTTTGTACCAGTTATGTGGGTGGGAAGATGAAGAGTGCGTTGATTCATTTAATTTCACAACACACTATCTGACGTGCTGTGTGTGTCTGGCTGAGCTGCCCTGTGGTCTTTAATGGGCAAACCTGTGTCGGTTTGTAAGATCCAATACCAGCCTACACATGTACAGATGCGCCTTGCGATAAACTGACTTATCCATGGCGTACACCTCCGTCGCCCAGTGTCAGCCGGGACCAGCTCCAGCCCCCCACCCAAGCTCACATCACGAGTTCACATTAACTCACGACATTAGTACGACAACTCGTGACATCAAACTCAACTCGGAGGTCAACTTAAGCAGCATTGTTCATATGCTACAAGGCGCTATATGTTATGTCTAAAAGTCAAAATAGCCTGTCCTGAAAGTACCTAATTAACAGCCTATAGCTACGTTGGTCGACAGTGACCTCTAGTGGCTGTTGCAGTTATTACAGCTGCAAAGGAGGACGTGAGCTTAACGAGTGAAAAGTCGAGTATGGACAGCCTGGTTAAACAAATGCAAGACTTCATTTAAGAGACTGTTGTTGATGTCCAGTGTGACTCCAGAAGTCAACATTGAGTTCTTCTAACTTTCTCACCTCAGGCAGTCACATCATGTACATTACATCATATAGGTATGTTTGTAATGTAAGTTACAAAAGTAACATAGGGATTTAAACTAGCCACTGTCTTCCTAAACGTGACCAAGTAGTTTTTTTCTGAAACCTAACTGAACTGCGACCGTACGACAAAAGTTTGGCACATATGTAGCTGTTACACTGCAACAGTCAGGTTGCTTTGGGAACAAATATGTTGTTCTAGAAGGCACAGACAATTAATCTATTCAGTCGTTTAGGTATGAGGATGTGATGGTCTTGGAAGACATAATAAATGACATTTAGATGCTCAGGATCTACCCAGGATGAGCATAAATGTTGTCCTATCAGTCATGAACTGCTGCCTGGCCAATGGGATATCAAGTTTAGCAAAAATGTCACAAGAATCACAACAACAAATATCACCAAATCCACCATCAGGGAAATCAGGGAAAAACATTTCTTTCTTTCTAGCTTGCTCACAGTTTTATGCTTTGTCAGTAAATGAAAGGTGTCTTTAAAGGGTCATTTAAGGGATGGGCTGGTTAGAATGAGAGGCTATGTCACAGTGTATTAATCACTTTTTAATTGGCCGTGTGTGAACGGATTGTAGAATGATGTGCAGAAATCAGACCATTCTCTGCTCTCACCTATTCAAGCCTGTGGATGATGAAGTTGTGTAATGCTGCTGGACTGTGGATTTCTTTTATGAAGGACTCTCAAGTGCCTTTTCTCAGTGCCTCTCTGATCTGCTAACGCAGAGCAACAGCAATTTTAGAAATGGAGTCCAAAAACATGAAATGGTTTCCAGCACAACCCAAAGAGATCAGGTTTTCAAGTTGAAATTGAAAGATAACTGCTGTGTTGTGTAGTTGTGTCTACTCATTAATTCTCATGAAAACTCTTGGATGAAGTTGATGAAGTTGGTATTTCCCACCAATCTGAGCCTCCATCTGTTTTTGTTAGAGACTTGAATCGCTGCTTGCTGTAATTCTTGGACTTCTATTGTTCTAAAAACCAATTAAAAAGCAGCTTGCAGAGACACCGCTGCCTTGACTGATATAATCCATCATAGTGTACAACACCTGTGTCGTACTTGCCCACTAACATCACTTTATAACTCCACAATGGAGCCAAAATGGTTCCACTGGACTGGAACAGATCGCTGTGTCCAGCAGACATCTGTTTTAGTCTCTATGAACTCCAGAGGGAAATATCCAGCTCTTTATCTGCTAAATTCTCTGCTACACTCACCAGCTAGTCACTAACTGTGTGTGTCTGCTGTTTGGTGCTGAGCAGGTAGTGTACAGCGGGGTTTCAGAGCTTTTGCTCTGAAAACAGCTGGCGAGATTCTAACAGTAAAGTTCTGAGTCAGACAGGATAACAGTGAGCTGAAACTCTGTTTTCACACTGATTTCACAGTCATTTCCTACATTGTTGAAAATTGTCTCCATTTTCAGGGCTTTTTATGGTCCTCCTTTTTCAACAACTCACTCATATTGGGAATCACCTCTCTATGTGATAGATTTTAATGATACTGGTGAAGTGGGCCATTCCCAACCTGGATTTAAGTTGCCAACCTACACAGGGAAGACTCAAAAAATGATGCATACACCATATCCAGCAAATCTGCATGTCATTAATAACATCACTGTTTCACACTCACTGCATGCAATTACAGGCATAGTCTCAAATTTCTCCGGTAAGGGGTCTCTAAATCAAACCCAATGAAAACAAAAGATGTAGTCTGATGACTTCTGAAGTAGTGTGGGATCATGGGAGTTGTTGTCTTCATTATCAAACAACCGCTACTAATCTTTAATCTGTTGGAAGTGACATGTTCACAGCCCAGGTAATGTGTAGAACTTTCCTCTCTCTTTGACATATAATTTATTGGTGCATGTTTCCCCACAAGTTATAACAACAGGCAACCAATGAATACACACCTTTTTCTGGAATTATAGATTTGTCTGCTGGAAATGTTTAGTTTTAATGTAAGAATACAACTTAAACCCTAAATAAATAAAGGTCTAGCAGTTCTTGTCTGTAAAATGTTATGTGTTATATCTTTAAGAAACAGAATATTTCCTACTGCAAGAAGGAGCAGCTACAGTAAGCTGTTTGATGAAGACTTGCAGGTGACACGGTGCACACCTGTACCTCCTCAGAATGGTAATCCATGTGCTCAGTGATGTAGTGTTAAACTGCACTTTGCCACCATAACCACTGGTGTTTTGGCACATAGTGGTGCAGTGGATGAGTCCAGAGCAATGGAACACATTGTATAGCGAGTGCGTGCATTGTAACCTGCTGCCTGTCAGTTTGTATTGCTGAGACACACGTCTTTATATGTATATGGTGGAATGCTGCGAGCACAGACCTCACTAAGCCAGTGGCAGGGTGGCTTGTGTGTGTGTGCGTGTGTGCGTGTATGTGTGTCCCCATGGTAACCACGTGGGGGAATGGTTCAGTTTGCCACCTGACTGTGTTGAGGCATGCCATCTGGTACCATAGTACAGAAATGTGTGTGTGTGTGTGTGTTTCGCAAAGAGCGAGTGTGTGTGTCGTTCAGCCACATACGCAGATTAGATGGATAGGGAGTGATGTGAGATATACTTTATGCACAAACTCTGTTTCGCACTTACATGTGGCTCTCGGGGTATTACCACTGTGACTTGGTGGAGAGAGAGACAGAGAGAGACAGAGAGAGAGACAGAGAGAGAGAGAGACAGAGAGAGAGAGAAATAATAAGGTGTTCTCCACTGACCTTGCAGAGTGGCACCAGGGGGCGAAGCAACATTGGTATTTAGGCACTCAACAGTGCCACAGGGGTAGTCATTTATTGTGTATGTGTGTATCTGTGTGTGTGTCTGTTCACCCATCTGTTCTGTCCACCTCAGGGACAACAGCAGCAGTTCAAATTTTCACTCAAACCCACACACACACACACATACACACACACAGAGATGGAGAAGCAGGGAGAGGAAGGTACACAGCAACAAATTCACAGATTGTGTTTATGATGAAACTGTGATGATTAAACATCTTTGAAAGAAGCCCAGTGTGAGAGCAGTAAATAGAAATGCAGCAGCCCTGGAGTTAATACACAGTGTTTTGCTACTGAACATTTCTGCAGGGCAGGTGGAACAATGTTTAATCTGAGCCGTGTTCATTTATTCATTAGTTTAATTAACATAAACACAGTCTGAAACAACAGAATGTACTCTGCATTTTACATTGTTTGCCATCGTGTCTTTAAAAATGCTTTTCTATAGAGGGCCAAACGTATCGCCTCACAGCACAACAAGCATATCATATGTGATAAGCTGCAAGTTGCTTGCTGAGGACCGGGCCAAAGGAGGATGGCTGCAGGGGAGATGTGTATCAGCGGGGCCACAGACATCTCAGATTCAGTCGCTCCACTGCAGCATGATGTCTGCAGGCGATGCATTATATATACATGTCAGCATACACGGGCTCAAGGGTGGTCATTTCATAAACCCGCATGTCTGCACCACAACCAGCATGCACATCCGTAATGATATCATTTGAAAGAGAAAGAGGTTTTATGGGCAGGACAAGTCATGCAGAGGCGAAGTTTAGACTTTAAAAGGTTGTTGAAACCTACGGAGACCAACAGAGACTAGAAATGCACAAGCACAGTCAGACTTTTTAGTCTCAATGGTGAACATTACTATAACATGTGACCATTACTCTCCCCTCTGCTTCTTCTTCAACATTTCTGATTGATGTTTTTACTTACTTTGAGTTGACTTCTCCCATATTTTCTCCTCATCACATTCTTCATTACATTTACAAGATGTATTCATTAATCCTTTAATGCACATATTTTGACTTGTGTATGACATAGATTGCTTACTGATTGTGTCATCATCTCTGCATTCACTCTCAGTTCATTGACTCAGCAGTAGTAATAGACACCTGGGTGGACTCATTTTTGCTTGAAGTTAAGGATGTTGTCGCATTATGCTCATCAATTGCCCCTTTTTTCTTGCATATATGTGTTACTTGTGGCAGAAAAGGGTAACAGCCTCAGAGGAGCTGAGTCTCTCCCAAGTCACTGCACACTTGCCAACAAACTATCCCAGTCCGTGCTGGAGGTCAAAGTGCAACAAAGACAGCAGAGGTGGAATCCGCTCTCCTCTTCTAGAAGTGCTCTGCTCTTCTAGCCTACCTTGCTTCTCCTGTATCTGCAGAAAAAGGACAAGGGGAACTATTCCTTGGCTTAACCCAACACAGGTATCCGACCTGAAAAAGGAGACATGCACTTAAATCCCCCAAACACTTGCACTGCCTGATGTCAGCAGCCTGTACGAACACTAACCGACTCACTGACTGACCACCTAAACACACAAGCATATACACCACTCAGAATGAGGATGCTTGACAAGTGTATTCAGTGACACACAGTCAACCTTTTTAAAGCCAGGGGAATGCATATGTCAACTGTGATAAAGACTTAAAATACTGTGAGCGAAACACTATGAATTTGTTAGATGCAAACACACACACACACACACACACACACACACACACGTACAAAGAGATAAACAAGAGAACACATGTTTAATTCATGGCTTTAACTGAGTGGGACTTATCTGGTTTATGGGGGCGGTGAAGATAACACACACACACACACACAAACACACACACACACACACACACAGACACACACACACACATGCGCGCGTTCTCTGTAACACACCCATAAAGACCTGTGCGGAGACAAAAAGCACAAAGAGATCCTCAAATCAAAGTTAACATGTATGCACACACACACAAGGAAACACAAAGAAATCTGAATGCAACCAAACACACACATCGTGAACAGAGCTGAGGTCTTTCCATCCTCAGAGAGCTGGGATAAGACAGCTTAGAGACAAAGGGAAATGCGAGATAATGATTTAACTGGCTTTCACTGGAGGGAGACTAGATTTGATTCACGCTGTCAAAATGCCACTCATTCCAAATATGACACAGACGAAGATATGGACAGACTAAAACCAGAGAGGTTCTTCTGAGGACATCAGGGACAAAGTCATAGAGATGCCAACGCTGATCAAGCTGCTGCTCCTGTGCTGCTGCGACTGAACTCACAACTTCTCCTCTCTAGTTTCCTCCTTTCTTTGTTTGTTTGCGTGTGTGATTGGACAAAATAAAGCTGTTTTTATCATAATGTGGGCTATTAACGCCGCAATTACAGCTGCTTTGTTTTCTTCAAAGAAAGGTCAGACTGCACGACTGTTTTGTTTAATTGATTCTCATATATCAGTTAATTAGCGTTGTGTGAACTATGTTACTGTTTGCTTTTGTTGTGACGGTGTTGTAACTGTTGGCCTGAACTCTTGTAATATAAGATTATTGCAGCACTTGTATGTGTTAGGCACTTTGTCTATTTATGCACTGTGTTCGATCTGTTTTTATTTGGCAACCATTATACTCAGGACAAATTTCCTGAGGGACATCTAAAGCAATCTTGAAGATTTGGAGAATTTTTAAGTGCTTGTGTACTTTCTTACAAACTTACTTACTTCACAATGATTGAAATTGACTAGTTCACATTCATAATGCCTGATATTGAAATTTCAGTCCCCAAAGATGAGAAAGGTCACATTCATTTCTTCTCTTTTGTTCTTTTTTTCCACTAAACATGCTGCTATGAGCTGTTCCTCAAATGAACCTGCTACCCACGCCTCAAATGGCGTTGGGTAGCAGAAACTTATGTTTCAGTTTTAACATAAATTTTAACTGTCTGGTTAGATTTAGGAACAAAAACCATTGTGTTAGGGTGAGGATAACATCATGTTTAGCTCAAAATACCTGTTTTGGCTGCCACAAACATGACTCGAGATGTCCAGAGGTCTCCATAAAGATATATTGTGAATAAAAAGATAAAAAGAGATAGTAAAGTGAGTCGTTTAGCAAGGGGTTGTGACACTAAGCAATTTATCCAAGTTTTAGAGCAGATTTGCAGTCCTTTTATGACATATTAATGATAAAGATGTCTTGTTGAGCCGGTGTGCATCACATGACACAATGACATGGTTTGGCCACCATGTCAAGTTGGCCTCAAAGCCCTGTGCTCTTCTTGTGGGTTTGGGTTCAAGTGTTTATCTGTCCCTCCCTTTCTGTATCTACATGTTTCCATTACCGATCTGCAAAAAATGTCTCTCAGTGTGTCAGTGACCCTGTCGACGGCACGCTATTTGAGTTAGTGTGAATAGGAGCATCAGCAAAATGTCCAATTAGCTGAAAACGAACAACTAAATTTTAATGGAAAAAAATAACCTCAAATAACCTCATCAATCATCTGATAATTTCCTTCAGCTCCTTCAGGAAAAAAAAAAAAATCATTGGCTTACTGGGCACATGTCCTGGCTAATTCCATACTCCCCCTGCTGCGGAGGTGATCATTACAGGAATTATTCCCTGCGGACATGCTCATAAATCCCTGTTTTCACATGTGGCCATATGGAGCGACTGTGTGATCTGAATGGGGCATTAAGATCACGGGAGGTGAGTTTCACCATGAAAAATCGTGCCAGTGAACGCAGCCCAACTACATGTCAGGGAAATGAGCTCTCACAGAGTGAATGTATATTGATACAATTTTGTGAGACTGTATGTGTGCGTGTGTGTGTGTGTGTGTGTGTGGGCTCATCACCTTCACCTCCCCGTGCTCACATCAGACAGCATTACCTCACCTCCATCACCTCAAACAGCCGTGGAAATGAAACCTGCGCCCTGGGTTTCCCCTTTGATTTATAATTTGGACCGAGTGCCAAAGATGCAGCCTGTATGGCAGGCCGAGAAAAAAATACGCTCATCAGCAGTTCTGCTGCCAGGAGGAAACATTGAGATGAGCCATCGGCCTGCGTTAGCTCGAGATGGACGCTGACAGCAAGAAACACTTCATACAAGGTAGAATCACTTAAGATAACGCCATTATAGTAATAATAATGATAATAGGAACAGTAGGCTGAACAAAAGATTTAACAACTAATTAAACCGTCCACTTGAAGGATTTGCTTCTTTCCCAGTTTTGTGTCACTGCTATCCAGAAAAACACCAATGTAATTTGTTGGATAATGAAGTGTTTTGTTTTGTTTGTATTATCAGTTTAATAATTGGGTATTTCTGATATCTTCTTACCACAAATAATAAGACATTTATCCCAACACATTATTCATGAGTTAACTACTGCACTTCTGTGTGACATCTTCCTCTCTGGCTCAGGTTGACAGATACCTTCGGAGACCTGGATATGATTCAAATGTCCGAACAACTACATTGCTTTGATGTATTATTCTGAAGTAAGTGGGCGTTAGATGGCCATTCAATCGATGGAGAGCACCAGTGTTGTGTCAAAGTCTGTTCCCTCATTGATACATGTTTCCTTAGACCTGAGACAGTTCAAAACCGGCCTTCCTTCTGCTAGATCAGGAAGTGACAAAACACTGCTAATTATTAACACAAACAAGTGTTTTACTCTGCCGTTTTTAGGTCAAATTAAGATTTTTTCTGTTATTTTTTTTCCTTTGGAAGCTAGCCAATTTGCTAGCAGTAGCCATGATGCTAACCTTGTCCTTGCAGCAGAACCACAGTAATTCTAATACAAAGACTACAGGAAAATGCTGACTCAATATTGAAAAGTTGTCTATTTCTGATTTAATTAGTTATATCTAGAGGCACTGGTACCTTACACCTATGTATTTTTAACCAGATTAGCTGTTTCACCGTCTTCAGTTTTTATGCTAGGCTAGGCTGAACACATCCTCTTCTCTGTCTCTATGGTCCTGAGATTTGTGACCATCCTCCCGTCCGACCTCTCCGAAAAGAACGCGATTTAGTGTATTTCCAGACTTACCTGATATCCATGGTGTGGACCTTTTATCACACAGTTTGGCCACCTCGCAGAAAAACGAAAGAAAAAAGGACGTAGTAGTTTTCTCACAGCAAACATCTTGGCAGGTGGGAGCAGAAAAAAAGCACAGGTGTAATCAATAACTTTAATTATGGCAGCATTACGTCCAGCCATGCCAGCGCCGGCTCATTTATAATTCATGCTGGCTCAACATCATAGCTTAACGGACACTTAAATGGAATGGAGCCCTAATTAATGTTATTACCCACACCTGTGCTTGTCCTGATATGACAAGTCTAAAGGTCCATTCTGTCAAAAACTGAATGGTTTTAATTGGATAAAGCGGCTGGTGATTGGCGTTCACTGCACACGACATATAGAAGCTCCGTATCAGATGCATTTAAATTCACAACCTGACCAGTTCGCACTGTGCTTTGCTTCAGGGCACTTGGGCAGCAGGATCAGGATGCATGTGCTGACTTTCTTGTCTGGCATTTGAGCCTAATTACTTCTCAGAAAGCTAATTAGTAGCCGTCCAGTGACTGAGCGTTCATGCTCTATATTTAGATTTACTTTGTCTCTCATTGGCTCCTATTTGAACCTGCAGTCACTAGAGCACATGTGGAGCCTGGAAGCGCTCTCGTGCTCATGGATTTGACAGCACTGCCCCCCTGTGGTCGCCGGGGGTGACTGCGCCTGCTGAAGCCACAGGTATGTGAAGTGAGAGGAGAGCAGCTTGCATGCCTGAGAGCTTGTATACAGCTGCACGGAACAAAGCCTATGGATCATCCCCATTTCAATGGGCTCAGGCGGGCGAGCTGAAGCAACCAGGCAACACAGTGAAACGCTCGCCGCCTTTTTCTGTTAATTCAGATGGAAAATTTGACACTTTCTCCTTCAATTTGATTCACTGTCTTTTTTTTCTCGCCCCTCTTTTTGCCATTCTTTCTCTCCCCTCGCTCGCTCTAACGCAGTCTTCCCCCGTTTTCTCCCTTGCTCTTAGAGAGTGTGGTTGCACACAGATGAAGGAAGCCCCTGTGGATGCCAACGCTGCTCAGCAGAACGCCGGATTTGCACACACACACGCACACACACACACACACACTTGGCTCAGGATGCTATCTTATTGGATTGGACTGGTATTGTTTGATCAAATGCCTCTTGGGGGGCGGGGGGCTCACTGTATGATCACAAAAATCATCTTTTTTTCTAACAAATGCGGCACGATCGAGGAAAGGAGAGGGAGAGAGAGAGAAACCAAAAACCAGACAGAAAGAAGGTGCAGAGGAAAGGAAAACGGTAAAGAGAGATGGATGAATGGTGGTGAGAGAGAAGGAGCTTTTCATTGAGAGTCAAAGTGGAGGCTTAAAGGGGCAAAAGGAAGGAGAACAGAGGGACCAGAAAGAGCGAAAGATAGACGGAGAGGGGGAGGGGGGAAGGAAACAGAAGGATGGAACAGGGAGAAGGAGAGAGCAGTGAAGAGGAGCAGTCACGGAGGGGAAGTCAAGAATGGAGATGGAATTAAATGAAAACAGACGAACAGAGAGATGAAAACAGCAGCAGAAGGCTCTGGGAGACTGTCACAGGGTCGGCCATTAGTTGTAGGGATTGGTGGTGGGGATCCTTTTGGGTTACAAATGTTGGAAATATGTTGAATAATGAGATCCGATCTGACATGCGGTCAACCCCCGACAGCCCCTAACACAGAGAGAACACCGGTGGCAGCGTGATGTGCTGTCAATTAACAAGCAGCTGCAGTTGAAGTTCTATTTTGACCTCCCACACCCATAATAAACCATCCCCAAGTTCATTTCTTAAATAATTATATATCTTTTCTAACACAGGCTGCTGATTCTTTAACATACTTTCTGCTGCTGTGAACATGACCTGCTGGTTAGCTCAGACCCACGCAGGTCTAGTCCGAGATTAAATGGACTGACACGCAAACCTGAGTCCCGCTGCAGTAAAACAACACCCACCCGATTATACTGCAGCCTCGTCCGACGCCAGCCTCGGCTCCTCAGAACTGAGTAGGCCCAGGACGACCAAGCACCACGCTGTGACGTAATGCCAGCCATATCATTAAAAGGTAGACACTCAAGGCTTTAAGTCCAAGAGCATGTTCGTATTCTTTTTATAAACCTCTCCTATACAGGTTCAAAGTCTTTCTAGTCAGCAAACTTATCTCCACTGCACACAGATGTCATAATTTGCTCCTCTCAGCCTGCTTGTGAGTAGGTGTGCGTTCGTCATATTTGCATAATCGATGCCCATGAATATTTTTATGAGGCCGTCTGTTTCTCTCCGTTCGAGGGGCAAGTTTCAAACAAACAGAGCAGATCCGGCGGCAGAGTTAGCAGCAGTGAAAGTTACAAGTCCTCATTTCGAAATGTATAAAAGCGCGTCTCCCAGTCTGTCGACAAGGCGAGATGGACATCACGTCAAGACAGTGGACAGAATATCACATTTGTATCACGTTTAATTATTCAGTAACATTTCCTCACTGCGGATTCATTCAGATGAAGACTGGCCAGTAGACTGTCATGTACCTGTAGATGCTTCAAGCCAGTAAGAGAAAATGCGTTTCTTCTAAATCGTGAAGACACGCCACTCCAGAAGAAAATCTGTTATATAAGGTTCTTGGCCTGGAAATGTGAGGGGTTTTTTTGCTGTGGGAAAGTGTACAAGGTCAGCCTGTAATATTTTTCTGTGCTTACATAAAGAGTCTACAGAGCTCACTGTATGAAGACGGATCCTCAGCACAAAGAGCCATGAACTACGCACAGAAGCCGTGAATTTCAAAACTTTTTTTGAAAAATTGCATAAAAGATGAACCTTTGATCCTTGCATTTATACAGTTTTTCTTGTATGTCCCAATTTCATATTGATCTATTTATCTTGTCGGAGAATGGATTTCTACCAGACGTGTACTGTTTGTATCATTTACATTGTGGTGGGTCCAGAGCCTGGTGCTGTTTACTGTGCGTGCCTCGTGTCTCTTTCAGATCTTTAGCTGGGTGGAGCTGAGGTGCCATCAAGATCCCGCTTACTTAATCAATCATGCCCAATTGCCAACATCAGCGTCAAGTTGGGTGATCCAAACTTGTTCAAGTAAATGCTAATAATGACTAATGAGGCGTGGCAGTCTGAGCCACTGGGTAGGTTGGGTTGTCAGCGCAACACGAAGTAACTAATGCATCCGGGGCTTGGTGCAGGGCAGGCACCCTGACACTGGCACCTGGGCAGGGGGGCTTAAGTGAGCGGGAACACTGTCCAAGTGTTCCCAGTTAACGTGATGGCGCCTCAGCTCCACCCAGCTAAGGACCTGAAAGAGACACGAAGCACACACAGTAACACACTCCAACTCCTCAAGTTTTTCCCCGGAGGGCTTTATATGAAACGCACTTTTCACCTTTCCATCCCCCGTCACCAAAATCACCCCTTTGATTTGCCGTCTCCCTTCTGCCATCTTTCCTCATTCTCAAGTGACAGTGCACAAAGTAGGCAATCCTGTCAGAGACACTGCAGGGTCTCTCTTCAGCTCAGACTCTTTTCTTCTGCAGGTTATATCTTGAATTGGAATAGGAACTTCAAATTCTGCCCAAACTGCAAAACACTGCAAACTTTTAAAGACTTTTCCGCAAATGCAAACTTACCTCAGGATATGTGCTTTTTTCTGAAATCTGGTTGTCCGTGTCTGAATACGTTTCAGTCTTTTGAGTGGATAAAATTAAAAAGGCCGTTGGGAGGAGTCACACCCAGTGATTATTTTTTTTTATTTTTTATTTTTGTATGTAGTACGCACCACCTGATTTAATCATCTCCCATACTCTGCTGACAATTTTCTAAAGGAAACATTTAGTCTAAGGGTAAGGAGGCTATCTGAATTTATTTTCTAAATTTTAAATTGTCTTAAAAGGAAAAGAGATTTGATAACCAAATGCTATAATTTATATGTAAATAATATTTTTCTCATAATATGCAGGTTCAGATCATTTTAAAATCACAACATGAACCCTTTTATAATATCAAGTGAAATGTTGCAATGAGAAATCATCTGCACTTTTTACACAGAAAAATGTGTCTCTGTTTCAGCCTCTGTTCATTGTCCATCTCACAAAAAGTCGCCGCATGCATAATTGAATATATAAAACATCCAAACAGCCACGTTTCTTTCTGTCTCTGCTTCATCTCCATCCTGCAGTGTCACCACACACACACACACACACACACACACACACACACAGAGCAGCCGTAGCTCTAAATGGTAGGGAAGATCTGACTCAGGCAGAGAGGCCACATGTATTTATCTGTGTAATTACCGCTGTCTCTTCCTCTCTGTGTCCCTCTCTACGTCTCTATTCATCACCGTCTCTCAGTCCTTCATCCCTCTCTTCTCTCCCCCTGTCTACAGTCTGGACTCGTCTTTTTTTTTTTTTTCGTCCGTTTCATCCCCACCATCATACCCTCACTTTTCTCTCCACTCTTCACTCTTTCATCCTCTCCCGTTGCTATCAGTGGCCAGTTGCGAGCAGCAATCAGACGGCGGCATCTGCCCCTTGTGGCTCCGTCTGTCTGGCTGGCAAACTGTCTGTCTGTGTGTCTTTTTAAAAAAGCCCATCATCCACAGTTCAAAGACTCTCTGCCTCCGTCTTCCTTTCTTCCCCTTTGTTATCTCTCACTCTTTCTGCCAGCTAGCTGTCTGTACAATGAGATAGGTATAAAATCTAATTCACCCCGCCGAAACAAGTATTAACTAGCTCCCAGTAGAAGGGCTTGACTCTAATCCACAGGCTGCTAGGATGGCAGTGGGCTGTGTTAGTGTTTTAGTGGGCGTGCATTTCCTGCTGGAGGCAACACGGAGGCACACACTTGCCAAGAAAACTTTCCCTGATTATCAGCGCTTTCAGCACAACATTGTGCTAAAAATGTTGAGGTGCTTTATTCTGTAATGTCGGCTGAATGAATTTACTGCTGCAGCACCATTTTACTGCAGCCACGCCGTGACTTTTCTGACCGAGATTTATGGCCGTAACATAGGAGACGAACAGGAAAGAATGACACCGCAGCATTTCCAACCCACAGAATTGTCTTCACCCTGACCACTGATGTACCGCTGCATTCTTCAGACACATGCTTCCACGCTCTGGGTTGATCTTTGGGGAAAAGTACTCATGCTGCAGCAGGATCGTGAGCCTGAACACACCTCGAGGTTTTGACAGGACTGCTTGAAGACCAAAGAAGACCACGGAATCCTGACTGCCATGGACCCCCCTGACCTCAACCCCATCGAACATTTATGGAGGCTGAGAAAGTCAAGCGCTCTGTGCTTTGTGGAACACCGTCAGATCATGTCTGGATAACATCAGGTTTGTACACAAACTTGTGGATGCCTACGCCATCTTGAGTTAAAACCATCATTAAAGGAGCAATCTGTAAAAGATGTGGCTGGAATTTGAGTTTAAAACATGATAAACAGTGTTGATGTTATGTCTCTGTATTGTGTGGCAGAGACGTCTACTGAAGCTAACCCGCTAGCCCCTGTCTCGTTATACCACTTTGTACCGGCAAGAGGTGCTCGCAAGAGGAGCCCCTGTAGTTTTGGCTGGCAGATATATGCCTGCTGTCAGGGTAATAAATGAACAAAATATTCTATTTTCCCCGCTAAACAGAAAAATGCAGCCAGACACCTCCTAGATTCAAGTTCAGTCAACCTCTGTTGTCTTGGAGGCTGTGTTCAGTCCCAGGTCATGTTTATTCTTACATCAGGCTGCCAAATTCAGTTCCCTGTCACCCGCGGTGACTGCACCTGTGATCTGAGACCTGGTCCAGACAAATTCTATGCGCCCACGGCTAACTGAGCCATGAGCTTATTAGCTAACAGTGGCTAGTTACAGCCAAGGATAGACAGATGTTCTGAAAATCGTGTGTAATTTAATAAAAGATTCAACTTTTCACTCAAAATGTTAAGGTGATATGATTTGCATTGAACAAAGTAAAAGTACGTTCAAAACAAATGCAAAATATAAGTACTTCAACTGGTGGCCTCAGACTTTTGGTCCCCACTGTAAATAAAAAATGTGTTTTTCTTTGCAGCGCAGATTGAGTTAGCCTTTGCACAATGCTACTTCAGCTCGCTGCACCAACCCCACTGATAGTGGAAACACAATCTGACAACATAAAGTGCAATGAGCAGCGCATATGCCAGGGGTCGTAAAACATCTCTAATACAACGAAAACCATGTAGAAACTTAAGTAGCAGGAGTTATGAGATTATCATATTTCCACCTAAGCAGCCACGAGGATCATGTGCATTCAGAGTGGATCATTTCACACTGAATGAGTCTTAATTCTCTATGTGGAATAGATTACATCCTCCTTTTGCCTGTGTTGTCAGGCCTCCACGAGGAAGTCAGCCCTCGCAGAGACATTTTGACAGGATTACCTTACATGCAAAAGCTTTGTACACTGACCCGTAATGCACTTTGAGACAAGAAAAAAAAAGGAGGATTTGCTGAGAAGCCTCAGCGGTGGAGGAACATCTTTGTTGCCTCTGTCGAGTTTACCCTCCATGCATGTGCTAAGCTGGAGTTCTCCAGCTGATATCGGCGCTGCCAGACTGTTTTTGCTTCCACCGCTTTTTTTTCTCCTAAACTTGTGAATTTAAGAGAAAACACTGCAATTAACTCATCATGGCCTGTGGGAAATACAGAGTTGGCCAGATAGCTGGTTATCAGCTGCGTCGCGTATTAGCTGGCTGGCTGTTTTCAACTCTGATCAGCTTGTTAGATGTCTGTTCGGTGCTGATTAAGAATAATTGTGGTAATCTTTCATGGCTGGACGGCTAATAGTTTGCCCCCAATATGACAGGCAGGGACGAGAAGACAATGAATCTCACCTAATATGTTGAAGTCATGATAGAGGAGGAAAAACTGTCAAAACATGCCTCCAAATCTTTTCGGAATTGGGAGATTGAATGTGACAGAAGTAGGCTACGACTCCAGTGCGACTGATAGCGGTGCTTGACGTGATCAGATTAAACTAATGATCCTCATGGGCAAATTAGGTTGCAGCAGCGGCAGATAAAAACAAACATGGCAAATAAGAAAGCGCCGCGATACAATGCATGTGACGATTTCTACACCAGGGTACAAAAAGAAAAAAAAGCAGAGTGAAGGGAAATCTATGAACAGCACGTTCACACAGTCTACAAACCCTGAAAAATTAAAAGAACACTGGTCCCTCCTCGCTGACACCTTTTTAGTAGATGGATATAACATTTTCAAGTAAGAAGGTACATGGAACATGTCTGTTGATTTGTTTTATTTCCTGTGTTGCTCCGTGTCAGCGGGATGTGTGAACTGTTTGCTAACACATCTGCCATATCATCTTTACAAGGCCGTCGCCGTCTCATTAGCTTACAGTTGCTGTGGTTTAAGACTAAATGCCTAATGTGTAGGACTTAGGGGGATTTAGAGGGATCTATTGGCGGAAAGTGAATATAATATTCATAATTGTGTTTCTATTAGTGTATAATCACTTTAAAATGCCAGCCAAGCATCCAGATAGCATGTACCCCACGTACTGACTGCCCAGCAGCGGTTGAAACTCCACCTGTGGCACCTTGTCTCCCACTCAGAAACTGCTCAAGCCAATAAAAAGTGTAAAGTACCACAGGGACGCCTGGAGTGAGCCAACCTCATGAAAACTTTCATTTTGACCTACAAGCAGCTGTCCTTTGGAAGTTTGTAACAGACGCTGAAAAGACGTCTGAAGTGACATCATCAAAACTTTCATCCTGAACTCTGTGAAGATGTCTCTCAGATGTCAGTAGTGAGCGTTAAAAAAGGACTTCTAAAAAAGTAATTGCAAAAACTTATATTCGGGCTCCT
This sequence comes from Acanthopagrus latus, assembly GCF_904848185.1. Lineage (NCBI taxonomy): Eukaryota > Metazoa > Chordata > Actinopteri > Spariformes > Sparidae > Acanthopagrus > Acanthopagrus latus. The sequence goes on from NC_051056.1 coordinate 11,065,257, forward strand.
CAGTTGATGTCTTTTGAACATTGCACAAAGATGTTAACTTGACATCTTGTCTGTGATCAGTGGGTAAACTCATCATCATGGTGTTCAATATATGGACAGATTTATCGTTTTATTAACCTTATGACTATTGCGGTACCCATTCAAAACATGCTGTTCAGCAGAGATTATCTGGTAATGTGAGGGCTTTACAGAGCCAGTATTAAGACTCCTGAACTGCTCACAGACTCAATGTTGCCAGCCTGATAATATCAATCATGTTTGATGTTTACCAATGAAAATCTAGATGATTACCTTCCCACTTTCCAGAGTGGAACCACAACAGCCAATGTCACAACAGCTGACAGGGTTGGGAAAAGGACAAAGACAGGAAGTGGAACGGCCACCACAAGACACATGAGGATAAATAAACACAATTAGAACAGGAAACAACTAAACTAAAAGCTCAAACCATGACACCATGTGTCATTTTAAAGGTATCACATGTAATTCAACTAATTTCTTACTTATCACAGACTTTAACTTATAAATCTTTGAACTTGCACATTGCTTCAATGAAAAATGGATGAAAAATAACCACAGCGCAGTTTGACAGTGTACAAACAAATCAGCAACATGACTTTGGGGAAACTAAACTACAGATGACACGAAACTTACACCAAGCAAACCTAGGAATATGATATGTACCGAAAGATAGCAGTGCACACATTTCAGTTTTAATGAACTGCAACATTTCTCTGGCTGCATTTCGCTCTCAAGTCAGTCTGCACATGATGATGAGGATGAAGGTCTGCTGCCGGATCAGACGGGGCGCGGCACCGAGCCCGATCTTATGATCCTTTAATTCAAGGGAGAAAACACAGCTTGTATACGGGTCTGTCAGGTTGGAGTGAAGTTCTGAAATATTCAGTGGCTCAATATCTCCCGGTGAAACAAGCATAAACAATCAAAGATCATGAATATACGAACACGTCGTGCTTTGACTGACAAGTACGCTCTTGAAAGTGTCGTGCAGAAACCCAGCACTGAAGATGGAAACAAATCAGAGTGTCTATTGCTCGTTGAGAACATGGCTGTACATACTGTTTACACTGAGGTACATTGGTTACTGAAGCTTTAGCGGAATTGTCTAGACAGTGTCTTTCTTATTATCATTGACAATTACTGGCAAATAGAGACGGCATTGGCTTCTGTGTACCCAGGTTGCAGTGCTCTCATTCCCACATACTGTCTTTAAAATTGCAGCTATTAACAAGCTGGCTGGTTCCTTTTATCTCAGGCTATTACCACTATTATCTCCCGGCGTTCAATTGATTTGTTTTGTGGATTTATTTGTGTGAGCCTGGAGCCCTTCTATCATTTAGGTGCACAACACCCCATGACAGTAGCTTAAGTTGCTAATTTTGTTTTGAATCTAATTCGATTTTATAAATTACAGGTAGGACACGAGCCCGACATACTGATGCTCTCCACAGAGGCTGAATCACAGCCGATCAATATACAGTTGGCCTGTGCTGGATTTTAACATTAAGCTTTTCTGTTTAAATCCAATAATGATGTATCTGTAATATACACTTAGTCAGTGTGAGACTTTTTAGACAGTATCAGAAAGGGAATACTCTAAACTGCAAATGAACCAGGATAGCCGAGCCAGATGACCAATAAACATCTGGTTCCTAAACATGACTGGTAGTCATTGGTAGTCAAAGTTGTCTTTCTCAGCTGTGACCATGATCCTCATCTAACCCAACACTTGGTGTTTTCCAATAATTTTAGTTTTTTCTGTGCTGTAGTTACCCAAACCTACATTTGTTCTAACATCCAGTAGGGGGCAACTCTGCTGGTTTCAAAAAGAAGTATAATTGTGTATAAGCTTATGAGAAAAGGCCCGTACCTCTCACTCGATTTATTACCTCAGTAAACACTTTCCTAGCAAGTTTATAGTCTCAGTCACTAGTTTTGAGTCTTCTATGTTTATTTCATAAATCATGGGCACATGTACAGTTGAGTAGACCATAAACTCAGGGTATGTTTTTAGGCAAAACTATCTTGTGATTGACATGTTGTTCCCCAACTCCATCGTCTTTTCCAAATACAGGCCCTTCAGGCTCCAAAGAAAAAAGATGGCGGTGACTATGACTGCCAAACTCCAGGCTTCAAAATGGTGGTCCACAAGCCAATGGGTAGAAACCCGAAGAGACTGTCTGTGTGTATAAATTCAACTCTCAGTGAACTTAGCACTCACCAGAGACTCTTCCCCCCCCTCTCCTCTCAGTAACGTCTTCAGGAAGTAAAGTACATTTACCCTTCACCTCCAGTTAGTAGTCAACATGACAATACATATAAATACCCTACAATGATTGTCATCTCCCCAGACTACTGCTGCAGTCAGGTGTGAAGAAAACTTTTCAATCCAAAAGGTTTAAAAGTAACCTCTGAGCCCTCTTCCTGTCAGTAAATGGTTCCAGATAAGTGCAGATTCCGGTGTGACAGAAGTTTCCTCCAAAGAGTGTGTCTCTGCACCTAACCCTCTTGCCAGCTCTGAGCAGCTGATCATGTCCAACACTCTGTGTTCTGTTTTGAGGACCCCCTAAGCAGCAGAGGCTACATATTGTACGCTTAACATGCTGTTTTTGGCTGAAATTGAGGCTCTTTGGAGGTTATCATACTTGTTTTTAAGCACATTACTGACAAGCAAAGTGATTAGTTCATCCAGTTCCTTTTTTGGAGGTGGCTTTAAACGTGGAAAAGGAAAAAAAAGTCCTCATAGTACAGTCAAAATCTCTGAAAGTATGAAAAAACAACCCCATGTTTGCTTATGTGCTACCTGGAGAAGCAGGTTTCAGCCTTTGAAAAACATTGGTGCATATGTTGAAAGATTTTGGTTCCAAGTTGATCATGTAGCAGCTCATTACAGATTGTGGCAGCTACATTTCCTTTAAATCCTTCACCTTAAAAGAAAAAAAAAAAAGTTGTGCGATAACCAATTAACAGCCCCCAGAAAAAGGTAATTTAGTTGGAATCAATTATCGGTATTTTTTTCACACAGCACAGGCTGCAAGTTGCAGCTGTCACAATTGAAAAACACAACACAGCGATGCAATCAGCAAAAAAATTGTTTAGTAATGACTGACAAACACAGCTTACCATCACTTCTTTTTTTGAATTGAATCTAGATTGAACAAGAAGTCAAATTAACCATTTCAGCATATTACATTTTGACTGTTATTCTGTTATTGTTATCAGACGGGGTTTTATCCTGAAAGTTTGCTACCTCTAGCTTAGCTGCAGTATAATGTATCGTGCTGTTTAAGTGAAGTTAACTGGAGAGGGCTCTGATGTGTGTCAAATTGTTTCTGACTTGTGACAAGCCTGTTTAAGGATAATCTCAGTGAAAGCTTCTATCACACATCGATCAGTCTAACCTTTCCACTGCAAACAATATTGTCAGCACCATTAACTCCGCGAGTACTGCTAATGAACGAAGATTAGTTTTATTGATATATTAAGGTCCAAATGACAAAATCAAGTTAATATTCCAAAATATGGCTTTCATTAGATTTATCTGTAGTTTCATAGCCTGCGGAATAAAAGAAAGCAGGGAATCTGTAGACAGAGGATTTCTGCGGAGGCATTCTGCCAGCATCCTCTCCGCTTTTCTTTTTACCTCCTCGTTTCCTTTCCTCTGTTCTCCGCGGTCAAACCACAGGAGACAGGCTAAGGTTGAGAAAACTCTGGTTAAGGGTTTCTGCTGGCAGTGTTTCCCATGCCTCTCCCCCTGTCTGTCTCCCTCTTCTCAGTAGTCCTGCAGAGTAAGGATTTAGCTCTGACTAATTGGGTTTTGGGAGACAGCGGAGAGAGGCTCAGGTGGGGGGGGAAGAGGAGGAGGAGGAGGAGGAGGAGAGGGAGGTGGACGGAGAGACAAGGAGACAAAGTGTATGTGCGAGGAGGGAGACGGTGGGGCTGCACGCATGGGTAAATGGATGGATGGATGGACGGATGGATAGATGGATGAATGGATAATGGAAGCGTGACTCATGAGTCCTTGCTATTCTGCTCTCAGCGGGGATAAGGGGAGAGAAAAAAGTAGAGAGGGTGTGCAGAAGTTCAATTACCTCCAGGAGGAAAATCTCCTATCTCTCTTTGTTTTAGGCAGCTGCACTACTTTACCTCAACTGTGGTGGTATGCTGAGACCTGAGACCATATGTTGCAGTATATTGACTGATGACTGACCAGTGAGGAAAGTGTCCCAAACAAAGCCATCAGTTTTTTGAGTAGCCACCAGCTTGGAGAAAAGTGACCTCCATAGCGATGGAATAACGTGGACGGCTTGTTTTCCCAACCAGCTGCTTCATTATTCTGCCACCTTCTCTTCAGTTTTCAACAAGTAGCGCCTCATTAATCCGACTCTAACATAATACATGCAAACGGGAGAGCCTCGTCCAGCAGGTCACGTTGATCCTCCCATCTAGCCAGCCTGGCATTTCACTAGTGTCTGCCAGAGGTGGGAAGTAATGAAGTACAAATAGTAAGTTCCTGTAATGAAGTAGATTTTTGTGAGGTTGCTTCCGAACATCGCCAAAAAGGTGTTTTTCTTCTGTTTATCTTGAGCTAATTCAGTGTTTTCAGTGGAGTCAGTGGCCCGTGCCTGTATTTTCTTATTTTCTTAACATTTTGCTGTGAATCGAATTATAGTAATATGACGTGAGGTTCAGTTCAGAGAGATACTTTTTACCACTTTTATCCATCAAGTCCATTTCCGAGCCTGTGTTTTCTGAGAAGATGAAAGAAGTTGAATCATCCCTTATACTACTTTAAACAGAGACTATTTTACACCTGTATCTGCGCTGCGACTTGAGTACAAAAAAATGTGTGTGCATCTGCAGCTCAGTGGGATGTGTGTTTGCTTCCTCGATGGATAGTCTTGTAAAAAATTAACAGCTCAAATACAAAACCAAACAACAAATGGTTAGAATTCAACAGCGGTACATGCGCTCCTCTCTGTCTGCAAGTCTGCCTTTAAATGTGTGTGCTTTTTTGTCAGCTCCTCTAGTGTTTTTTTTTTTCTTCTGTTGTCAAAATGCAGTGTGTCTCCTCCCAACTTAAAAAAAAAAAAAAAAAAAAAAAAAACAGACTTTGTATTTTGCTCCTCCACTACAAAAACAGTATTTCCCAAACCCAGCAGCTGCCCAGGAGGTGCCTGACCTTATCTGGCGATGGCTGAGAGCATTAATCATTCATGCTCCTGGTACCTGGAGGCAGGTCTGGGAATTTGAACTGGCAACTTTCCAATTATGAGGTTTCTTTTCTAACCTTTAGGAGTCTACACCTGCTGGGTTTTTTTGGGGGAGGGTGGGGGAGCTTCTCCCACTGGTCAACTTACCCAGCAGGTGGTGAGAAGATACTAACCTGAAGATATCCGGGCAGTGAGAACAGTTGTTGGAGGGAAACGTTGTTTTGGTCACTGCAACTCATATCCCCCATAGGAACAAGGAGCATGTAAGGACTCAAACCTAGTTTTATTAAGTGCCAAATATATGTACCTTACACCTTATTACAGTCCAGTTACAGATTTTAGTGAAATACTAAGACAACACAATTTCATACTGTTTTACTTTGTTTATACATGGCGGACCCTGCCACCTTTCTAGCTTCAAAACAGTGCTCTGGGGACCTTATTTTCCTCTGAGAGCAGCTTGTTAACTCACTTATGGAAAAGATAAATACTTCTGAGTTTGTATTATTACCTCGTAACCTCCTTCACACAAAACTTATCTAATTTCACCTAAACCATCTTTTTCAAAACCACATGATGTTGCTCTGGTGCCTCAAAGTGACCAAACTGGGATGATTTCACAACTTTCCGGCAGTCTCATACAGACACTAAAGGGTGTTTTGCCCATCTGTATGAAATGCCGAGGAGCATGACAGAACATGGTCTGTATTTGATAACCTGGGAATGAGAAAGAGGCTGAACTCACTGTTCGCCTCCTCCTGACGCCATATCAGAGCCGATGAATTCACTGCAGATGTAAACAGAACATCCTTCTGCTGCTGCTTCACATCATGAGTGTGTCCCTGGTGAGTGCCGGGGTGGCTTTCACCCTGAAGAAGACACAGAAAAAAAAAAGACCCGTGCTTGTGACTGTGGTTCACGCTGATGGAGATGTAGTCCCATTTCACCACTGCCATTTAAATTTTCTGCGAGGGATGAACAAGCAGGAGGAGGAGGAAGATCCGCAGGCCACGGACCGCACACCTCCCAACCCCTCGGCAACGTGATCAGCCTCCCTGCATCGTGGACTCAGGTCCCAGTCCATGTGGACTGACTTCCTCGTCAACAACACCAGTGTTCTTGGCTGCAGCGTGAGCAGATACGCAAGCCGCCCCTCTGTTGTGTTTGTGACGAAGAAGCCGCTCAGCAAGCGCTCACTGTTGTATTACACACACGTGGTGTTACCATGGTAACCAAATCAAGCAGGTTTAAGGATTGCAACTACAACAATCATTACCGTATCATTGTCTTCATCTTCTTTTTCACTAACATTGTTAGACATGTGTGCCCCACGCTAACTCCGTTGCACCCCCCCTCCCCTCTGCTGCTCTTGAGTGCACTTCACGACACACATCGGCTCGCAAACATCCAGGCCCTTTGTTCCGTGAGTGTGCAGGTTGATCAGACAGATTGCAGGAGTGAGTGGGCATCATTTGGATACTGGCCTTCTTTGAAAGCGGACAGACACCAGGGCACGAGCCAATTACTGCGCGGCCGCGGCTGTATGCGGTTTGTTCCACGTCCTACCTTGAATGTCTTTCAGAACCTCCCGGCAAAGATCACAGATGTATTTAGAAACTGATTTGGCGGAGGAAATTGAATGGGAAGCGCCGAGACCACATTACGAAGTTCCTCCATGGCTGCCGTCTCCCTGCAACTCTAATTAGAGCCACAACTAATGTGCGTTCTGTTCCTACGAGTGTGTGCGCGCGCGTGTCTACAGTGATTATTATAATTGGACATTAAGTCAAAAAAAATAAAAGAGCAGCGACGCAGATGTTTTCCGCAGCATAATGACCCCCCTGCTACCCATTTACAACAATCACAGGAGGCACACACACAACCCAACACACACACACGCACACACACACACAACAGCTCGCAGTCACATCATTTTGTGAATTAAATGTCCCATTATCTGTCTCCTTGTGTTTAATTCTGTCTGATTGCAGCATGTCAAATAAGCAAACACATGCATACAAAACACATCCGTACGGCCGACGAAACCAACGCTCGCCGACATCGCGTTCTGCTCATGAGTCGGCACACACTCGACTGAACTATTCTCACAACTTGGTGCGCGCTCGAGCGCTCAGCATAATGAACTCATTGCATAAAAGGCCTTGATGATGTTAAAGGGAATCAGCTGAGACTGTCCCTACAGAGAGACAACAGCGGATGTGATTGGTCATACGCAGCTGTTCTCGCGTGCATCTGCTCCGGCCTCTCATGCTCTGAACACGGTCTTCAGGCAGACGCAGCAATTTCTCTCAAATTTACACGAGTGGAGACGACGTGTTCCTTCGTTGCTTTTCATTCAGTGTCAGAGGACCAATCTGGCCAGTAAGCAGTGCGGCAGGCTCCAATTACTTCCATACAGCGTTGTCGTGCACCCACGCAGTTTCAGAACAGACAAATTGTGTATTTCACTGCTCATATAGTTTTTTTCAGCTGTTAGTGCCGCTATCTGCCAGGCCCAAATTAGGAAGCATTAAGTTAGAATAAACAAAGAGAAAGCTCTCCGCTGATGCCAGAGCTAATTCCTGAAGTACAATAAATTAGTTCTGTTGTTTCATGTCTTCCATTTCCCCATTTTGTAGCACAACAAATAAACCAATACCACACTGGTAATTAAAGAAGGGAGCTCAAATCTGCTTTTAATTGCCAATGGAAACAAGTTTGTTGTCTCTTCATATTTGCGAGGTTTCGCGGTCTTTACTCTCCATGGAAAAGTTAAGAACAGCAGATCTGTGTGCAGAACAGCCAGATCACACTCCGATCCGACGGCATTTTACTCGTGTTGCTTTCCAGTCTTTACACTTGCACTTCACAGAAATCAGCAAATGATTTCAGCATCACTCGCCTCGGCGACTGCAAGGTAACTCTTGTGGAAAGGTGAGGGGAATGTTTTCGCTACGAGTGCCATTTGCACCTCGCATTCATCCAGCTCGAATAAATCAGGTCCCGCTCTCGGGCTGTTTCGCCTCGTAGAGACGTGGCTCCGTGCTCCTCTCTCCTTCAGACTGGGACTTGTATTCATGCAGATTTTTAGCCAGGATGGATTTGGCTTTGTGTCGATGAGAAGCTGTGTGAAGACAGCCCTCTGGTCACACACCTCTACAGGAGATGAGTGGACCTGCTGATCGGAGAACGCAGTTATTGAGCTTTTCAGGGAGGACTGCTTGGCGAAGTCATTCAAGTTAAAAATGACAAATCACGAAATATGAATTCAGATGAAAATATTGGGTTCTAAATAAAAAAGTTGCTCACTGTTGCCAATTCTGTATGTATTCAATTGGACATAATTGGCAGAAGCGGAGAATGCTATGTGTATATGCTATATAGATGCAGAGTCTGCACATTGAATATTGACTGGATCCTCTACGCTGTTCCTGAGTTTGACTTCCTGATTGGCTCAATCTGCTCTGTGCAGCTCGACGCGGCTGCTGTCTGGAGGAGCGCTTCTGGGACGCTGCTGAAACTCGGCAGCTTGAGGAACCACGAGCACTGTCTGCAGCGGCCTCGGCTGTACGTGTTGGCATGGTTGTCAGAGGGTGTTACCTGTGTTGGTCGAGCTTGCAAAAAGGTGTGAAGCGGCGCGAGCCCTTCTCATCCGGAAAAACACCCCTGTGGACAAGCGCCACTGGAGTCAAACCCGAATGTCAGCATGCAGACACGCTCACAGGGATTACATGTTGATGTTCAGCAGGCACAGCAGCCTAACGTAACACTAAACGTTGAGGATGATGGGATGTCAACCTCATGGTTGCGCTGGATCAAGTCAGAGGCGTTCATCCTCTGGGGACAATGAATCTCTGTGCAAAATGCACCAGACCAGCTCTCCTCGAACTAAAAGTAAGCTATTTCTGGATCTGCATTTGTTCATTTTCTCTCTCACATACAAAACCACCACTTTCACCAATTAAGCATTTTTTTCCACTCCCCGCAGCAGGAGACCTCCAAAGTGACATTGCTGTTATCCACTTGGCACAAGTGGGGACTGAATGATTCAATGAGAATGAAAATAAAGAGGATTCATGGCCATCTCAGTCACCAGCTATCAACTCATCGGCAGGCACTGAGGAAGTGCTTTTCCACATCATCATCATCATCAAACAAAACACATGGTGATATTTCAGAGCCGACACGGTGGAATTGATATCAAAGTGTGTGGTTGAAAAGCTGTGCTGGTGACTTTGAACTGTCAAATACCTCATTATGAAACCTGACCACGTTATTTCCCTTTAATGAGGTATTGTTTAGACGATGCACACTATCATTCTAACCTCTCATATGCTCTTGGCCTGCTCTGGTCGTCTCTCTCTACCTTTTCTTTAGATTTTGTCTGCTGTAACCTTTGCCGATCTTTTATAATGAGGATGGAGTTGCCATGGAAACCAGTGGCCCCAGGTACAATTGATTGTCGAAGTACTGCAGACATCGACTCCACTGTTGATTCGCCCGGTCCGTCATTCAAGTCAAGTCGAGGCGAGTGTATTTATAGGGTGCCTTTAAACAAACAGGTGCGCCACAGTCTGGCTCTCCACGCAACAGAAGACCCACATAAATCAAAGGAAGGATAATTATTAAAAGGACATAAAACAAAGATGAGAGAACTGGGTTCAGTACACTTCCTCCTTGTTGAGTTGTCCTTTAGCAAAATACTGAATCCCTGAAGTTGATCTCGGACCCACCCGTAAACAAACATTTCTGACAAGAGATCAGTCGAGAATTGTGTCTTCAAATTCCTGTGAGCCGAGAGAATCGAGGCATATGGGGGCAAAAGAAAGTCAGTGACGAACTCAAACACAAAGTGGTGCTTTATAGTTTGCTCCAGTGTTTATATGGAGCCCATGACGGGGGAATACTGGGATGTTTTGCCTCAGTCTCGGAAGAAAAAACCAACATAAAGGAGAGAGACTGCTCATTACCACGGAGGCCCCGAAGGGTCACAGTCGGGTATTCTTCTGAACTGCTTTTGTGTTCCCCCCCACAATAGCTGCTTCGCCAGATCCACGTTAAATGTGTTGGTGCAGTCCAGTTATAACACATGGCAGACACAACAGAAAGGAGAGGTGATGAAACGTTTTACGTGATGCATTTATTGCTCATTCCTCTTTCGGAAAAGTCCAAGCTGAGGCAGACACTGACAGAGAGAACAGTTACGGCTGCTGTGGCTGATGGATATTGTTACTGCTCAAACCATAGCTGTGTAACCCATTTACCATCGGCTCGTGTATTAAGAAACCCACCTATGCTGTATGATGAAGCCTTAACCCTTCTTCAATAGCTTATGGTAAAAGAGACATTTCAAACAGTGAATAACTGCCTAGGGTAACGTATGTTCCTCACTCTTAATAATAACTATGTGGAGACTAGAGGGAACACACTTTGACCTGTAAGTATTTGATTCTGTACTACATGAGTGGTTGCTGGTCAAAGTGTGTTCCCTCTAGTCTCCACATAGTTATAACACTCATGTAGTACAGAATCAAATACTTAAAAGATGAACACAATTCAATGACACAGGTTACCAGTTTTAGAGAATGTATTGAAGATCTGTAAGAGAAAACACATACATCCTTTTTATGGAAAAAAAACGGGCAATAAAGTCTCAAACTGTTTAATTTTGAGTGCACTCTTAATTGCAGGCTTTGCGATTTAGATATTGCACTCAGTAATGCTGACCCATTGTCACTACTCTCACTGGTCATCACATGCCACTTGTACCCATAGTGGTTAGTTCCTTACAGGACCCTCATTGGCCTGAATTACTGTGACTGGGACAGAAGCGCATAACTTGAATTTTAGTGAGATGGATTCCTGCCTGATCCCTTGACCTCATGTGGTCTTGTGAATCCACCTGCCTTGAAAAGTGACCATTTCTTTGAAACATTTCAGACTGCCCATTTTCAATCTATCCAACAGATCCACTTGGTCAGAGTCACTTTGACCCCGACATCCTCACTGCCCCAACTGACCTTTTCTAAGTCCTGCCCATTTTCACCCTTGGGCCCAATAACAGTTGCACAAGCTTAGAACCAGGACGTACCCCTGCCAACTCTACACTGTTAAAGTTATTTGTGCTGCGTGCTTATTTTGTTTATATCAAAACGAAAAACAAGCTAACAAGACGGTTTAAAGATGTTGCCAAAGGACCTCTAAAGGTGTAGTGTGGATCGTCTTGTGTTTATTCTGTTCCCAGAAATAAAGTTTGGATTCGGCTGTGCGGTAGACCTCACCACGAGCTGAACATTAACACCATCACATGTAGCCATCGTAACACTGTGATCCCATGGATATGGCCAGAAAAAAATCTTTTTGTGAGACAGGATTTAAACCTGTGGTACTTCTGTCAAATATAACAGGTGTGTTACACCAAAGGATTTGAGGATTACAGTAGCCTCAGTGCATCACTCATCGGGCACAACCATGCCAATTCACTGCTCACACACACACACACACACACTACCACTGCATGGGGTTCGTGTCACACCCATTGTAACTGACGTGTCACAGCCATGGTTATAGTCACAATCAGCCACA